>NC_081295.1:13946893-14249924 GCF_030435805.1 Mustela lutreola | reverse complement strand
CAGGAATGCTATTCTAGAAAAATGTTTCCTGTCCTAACTGAATTTCTCCCACTATAAGCACCATCTCAGTCTTGCTACACATGCTGTAAAATAACTTTGTCTCCTCAAGGGGATTTCTCCTTACCTGTTGTTTCTGTTTAAAAAGAGCACTAGATTGTGCCTCATGCTCAAGAACTGTTAAGATTTCATTGATTTTCCCAAGTGAGTCATAAAAGAATGTCATCTGCTTTTCTAGTTCTTCCAGTGGGATCAACAGCTGTTGAGACTCATAAAGGAGTGGAGAGTGACATTCTTTGACCTTTAAAAATACAAAGACAAAAGTTCTATTAAAGGCCACTAATTACCACAAACTCAGGGCACCGTTCACGGTTCTGAGGAACATTGTCTTCAGGGACATTGTCATCTGGTGCTTACAGATCTCCAAAGACACTTCTTGAATGATATTTCCTATGTATTGTTACATTTTCATATAAAAAACAATACCACTATTATCACTGAGACAAATAAATGCTAGAAATTCCCTATGAAGATCCCTCTAAGCGGTCCATCTGGATGGCATTTTCCCATCTCAACGATGCTGTTGGTGAGGCAGATGGCATCGAATTCCATCTCTTAAACTATGCAGCTCCTCTTCGCTTTGGCCTCAGAATTTGACCGGAGACCGTGAATTACATTCTCTAGACTGACCTTCCAACTTCATTTTCTGGGTCTCTACTACTTGAATCCTTAACTCTAGTCAAACCTGTAACTTTGCTGACTCATTCTTCCCAGGCAGACCTTCTGCTTTTCCACCTCCCCCAGCTCCATGCTTCCCTACTCTCTGCCCATCAGCTAACTCATCCCAAGTGAACAAGTCGTGTACCAACTTATTTACAAGGTCCACATGCCAGGGAATATCTCTCTAGTCGGAACTGACTCAGCCCTCTTGTTATTTGTCTTTGAAAAAATTCTTATTGCTTCATGCACTTGCATTCTTTAATCTTAATACTGAGGCCATACACTCCTGAGGATCATGAGATCCATTAAGTTTCTGCCTGATCACCTTTATGTTAGAATCCAGGACCAGGTCATTCTCTAAGATCTCCCTGTCCCCATTTATTTTACTTAGAATTGCTCCCCAAATATTATTCATACTTTTGGGAGCCAAAGAAAAGAAACTGAGTACTTGTTAGTCCACCATTCTCCTTCATTTTTTTTTTTTTAAGATTTTATTTATTTATTTGACAGAGAGAGATCACAAGTAGGCAGAGAGGCAGAGAGAGAGAGAGAGGGGAAGCAGGCTCCCCACTGAGAAGAGAGCCCGATGCATGGCTCGATCGCAGGACTCTGAGATCATGACCTGAGCCAAAGGCAGAGGCTTAAACCACTGAGCCACCCAGATGCCCCGCCATTCTCTTTTTTCTTAAATTATAAACATTCTCATGCTGTAGGATACCCTGCCTGGAGGATAAACTCACCAAAGAAATCTACTGCAACAAGGCTCTGCTGAAATGACTCTGAACAAAATGAAGACCATCTGCATATGCATAAAAATCAAGTATGCTTTAGAAATCTTTCCTGGATACAGTCAGAAACTTAACTAAGATGCCACAACTGAAGGAGCAGTTTCAAAAAGCTGAACAACTCAGATGGGGGTACAGGTGGGATCTGCTTTCTCCGAGGTTGCCCTAAATCATCAACGTGGCCTAGGCTAAGATGTACAAGCCCAAGGTATGGCTCTAAAAGCTTGAAGGTCATCAAATCAACAACATCGACCTTGAATTCACCCAATCTCTATAATTAATCTTAACTTCAATGTTAAAATAAAAAGAATTAGAAATTAACATTCTAATTAATACCAGTTTGGCAAATGAAGTTTTCTCATTTTTTCAAGACCATATTCTTCGTATTTTCACCTGTCTCCTTTATTCCTCATTAATTTTCCACTACTGACTTCATGTAGGTTATTCTCTTTCTGCTTTTTCTCTCTCCTAAATAACAGGTTTCTCTGCTTTCTTTTTCTCTGTTTCTTAATTCTTCATTAAAAGATTTTCCTCTTCATTTATATAGTCACTCCTTTCTTCTGTCAGAAATTAATTACCCCATCACAAACAATACCATCCGCATAAAATTTTTAACTGCAGATAGATAAACAAAATCCCAATGGAACTTCCAAAGCTTTTAAGGAAAGTCCCTCAACAGAACAGCAAAGTCTTATGGCTAGCGCTTGGTATCCACAGGCTTCTCTGGACACAGGTGGTACAAATGTATAGATCTTAAGTTTAAAGTCAGCTCCATGAGCTGGGAAGGGCAGACTTTTTCGCTGCTTCGTGGCCATGCCAGCAGAAAATAGCATAAAGAGTCTTAGAGCCGGGGGATATCGAATAAAACTCAACAAAAGGGCATTTGGGAATTCGTTCTCATTTAAATATCTGATTTCTTCCTCCTCCTTCCCCTTCTTTTTCTCCCCCTGCCTTTGTTTTATCACGTTCAACTGGCCTCTGATTCCTCCAGAGCAGACCTATCTTTCTAAATAGAGCTCCTAGTATTTCTAAATTAACAGGGGTAATACATGACATCAGCTCCATAGTTTCAGTTTTAAAACTCATGACAAAGTTACTAAATGACAGAGTTACTAAATCAAGAATCCCAGGAAAAAACAAAAGCATGATCTCTTAACAGGTGAAGGATTTGCCCCTGGGTGTGACTGAGGAGGCGTAACGCACACGGAAGGCAGCGTCGGTCTACCACGGTGTGTCATGCATTTAAGTGTGTTCCCACCTTGGTTAGCTGTTCCTTGAGCCTAGACATGGTTGCAAACATTTCATTAGCTTCTTCTTGGGGGCTCTCTTTGGCAATGAGGTGTGCAGTCTTGGTAATCATCTTGTACTGGGCGTCCATTACAGGTACCCTCTGCTCAATGTCCTGCATGAATCATTGAAACAGTCAAAGGTATACACGGTACATTTCCTTTTCATTTCAGGATTCCACAGAAGTTTGGACAAAAATCAATATGTACTGTATAAAATCCTATACTT
The DNA here is from genome assembly GCF_030435805.1 of Mustela lutreola. Taxonomy (NCBI): domain Eukaryota; kingdom Metazoa; phylum Chordata; class Mammalia; order Carnivora; family Mustelidae; genus Mustela; species Mustela lutreola. The sequence continues at coordinate 14,246,907 of NC_081295.1, read as the reverse complement.
CTAATAAATTTTTGGAGATTCCACTTACTGCTTTCCTTTATGATCTATCGGTATAAAACCTTTCCTTCAGAAGTCACTGTGAATCCTTAAATTAACATACGGACAAGCTGAAGTAATCCGTACACTTTCAAAATATGTGTGCTAATGTAGTATATAAACATTATGTTAATTGGGGCCAATTCCTCTGACCTTCACAATTACACAACTTACTTTTTCTTAAAAAAAGTAACACATTGTCATCAAAGAAAATTTATAAATCAGATATAATAAAAAAATGTTAATTACGTAGTCTCACACAGTGATAACCAGACCCACACCTCATCACTACACATCATTAATGTTTTCCCCTGTGCATTCTTATACTCATTTTTTTATATTTACCAAAAAGATACAATTTTTTTGCTTTTCTCACTTAATAGTGTATTAGAAAAGCTTTCCGTGTCATTAAATATTCTTTTACTACTTCATTTTTGAGAGCTGTAAGGTATTCAAAATATGTAAAGAGCACAAATCATTTAGGCAACACTTTGTAGAAGAGGCATTTATGTAGAGGTACAATTAGTAGATGTTTCCTGTTTTCACCTAGTCCTTTGTAATTCGGTTGTAGAAAAGAAAATCTCTGAATCAAAAAACTATTTTGAAGTTAATCTATGTCAAAACATATCCTTAAAAAACAATCCAAATAGATTTTTTTATTTAAGTGCACTTTTTTCAATTTGGAAGTGCCTATCAGGTTAGGCACACATGTCAAAATGGTGCCCAAGAGACATAGGACAACGTGGCAATGGTCTGGGTTAACTTCGGCGATCTTCCGTCTCACAACAGAACAGGTTTTCACTTTGTTGTCCAGAAACCCCCCCTCACCTCCAAGTCTTGAGTTAATAACTTGACATTAAGAAAAGAGACTTCTAAGGGTTCAGACATTTTCTTAAGGGCTTCAGTTGCAAAATCGGACAGGGCGGTCACACAGTCTGTGTACTCCTTTTTCATTCTGTCCATCTCATCAGCCCGAGCATACTGTTAAGAAACGGGAGGAGCACAACATGAAAAACCGTGAAGTCGAACCTCTGGGAGCCTGTAACCTTCACATCCACACACTCTCTGGAATTGCTATACGTTAAGAAAGATACTAATTTCTGATTCTTATTTTAGATACACTTGAAGGAAGTCCAATTGCTGTGAAAAGAAAAAAAGGAACTAGCATAGAAGCAAAGAATTATGATTTCAAACATGAGTTGTTCCATATCTATAGGCTCCATATGTCAGTAGAATCCTTCAACAAACCATATATTTCTGTAACGTTCCTCTATTATAAAAGGGAAAGAATAAAGGGCCCAAAATAAACATAAAGGTTCTAAACACATCTATACTCTGCCTAAATAAGCCCATGCTACAACCATAAAACAGTCTCTAAACAGACTGTAAACCTCCACGTTTCTAACATATGCATGTTCTGAGCATATAGAGACTGAAGGACGCACTTGTTTGACTTCCATGAAGAGCTCCCTCCATCGCCCATTCAACAGTAGTAACTGCTGTTTAAGGTCCCGGGAGACCATCTCATCGCACGTTTCAATTAGGAAATTGCCCGCATCATTCATGGCAGCATGCTGCTGTATCCAGTGAGGCAAGTTTCGGAAAAAATCCTATAAAATAAACCATGCACACTACTGTAAACCACAGACCAAAAATTAATAAAGTATATGGAAGTAACCAAACTACGAGAAGTATCTTTGTTCTAAATTTGCACACATTTTAAGGTAAATGTTAGCTCTTTTTACAAATACAATTTTCAGTAAAGAGGTTCAAAAATAGGAACTAAAGGGACGCCTGGGTGGCTCAGTTGGTTTTACGACTGCCTTCGGCTCAGGTCATGATCCCGGAGTCCTGGGATCGAGTCCCCAATAGGGCTCCCAGCTCCACGGGGAGTCTGCTTCTCCCTCTGACTTCTCCTCACTCATGCTCTCTCTCACTGTCTCTCTCTCTCAAATAAATAAATAAAATCTTTAAAGAAAAAACAGGAACTAAAAATGCTGTGTCTTATTACAAGAAAAAATTTTATTTTTTGCCAAAACTTTTGCTGAAGACAAAACGAAACATGATAGACATTTTCTGTTGTTCCTATTTTACAGATGAAAAAACTGAATTTCTGTAAGTGTAAAGGATGTGTACATAGTCTTCGGGCTGGTAAATACCAGAGCCAGAGTCATATAAAAGGTATGGTATTTTACAGTAATTTATAGTTTTGTTTAAAACTTATAAACAAACTTTGACCTATTATTTTGGGGTTTAAAACCAGAATATAATACATGAAGATAATTAACAATCATGGATATAAATCATTGAAGGAAATTTTTTAAAAATTAAAAATCTGGGCCAAAGAAGACTTAATACAGTAATATCGTTTCTTGTTTGTTTAAGGTTACTCACTTGGCAATGAAGTAGTTTTCTGCTGATTTCAAGTTAATATATATGTGCTTGTGCATACATATACACACATACCACAGTAAAAACCAAGGATACCAAAGATAATTCAAAATCTATTTTATAAGCCATATGTGGGAGGACTTATAATAAATAGAAGAGAACACTTCTGTTTCTGGTGGTTATAATCCCTTGGATGAAATGAACACCTATGACATCTACTAGGGCACTGCCAGTCTAATCAGAAAAGCCAAAATCTGTATGGGCATACAGTTCTTATCAACCTCAACAACACAAGAATATTTAATCTATGTGAAATATAGAGTGCTAAACATTTAAAAATTATGCATCTACTTGCATAACACAATAATAGAAGAACCAATCTTGGATAGCAAGCACTAATTCTAATGTATTTACTATACTTTTTAATGGAAGCCTGGCATTTTACATATAAATTAATTTTTCATGAGAAAATATCAGTTCCCATTAAGAAGTACATATACAGAAGTCAATCCATTTTATACATTTTAATGTATGTGACATTAAAGTAAAACGGTACCTCTTAAACCCATACATACATCTGTAAATGAACAAAAAATATCACTCTTGCCCACTTTGGCCACTCAACCCTTGTCGGAGGGCTGATAAAATCCAAAAAAAGAATATCCAAAGAGAAAAAAAATCTGATGACCCAGATGTCCAGCTGGTGTGTGTCATTACACAGAATCAGTATTATGTTGTCCTCTCCAAAATGAGGAAATCCACAGAGATCAGTGTCCTCCACATACAGACCTAATGGTAAGTATACCGACCTCTGTTGCCCCCTGGGCTTCCTGGGGGTTTGGCTGTCCCTCCATAGGTTCCTGCTTTTCTGAATGCAAAAGCAAAACACTGAACTGATCAGAGGGAACTGTTTTAACGTAACCTCTATAAAGCAGTGTATTTCTTGGCCTAAAATAATTTATCAAGCTGAGAGCAGGCAAAGTCAAGAATCTGGAGTCCCATTTATGAATATGTAACACTCCCTAGAGAACTCTGCTATGTCTCTTGTTAAGTTTGGGTGTATTCCTTTCCTTTGGTAAGAGGCAATCTTACCTTTTTGGCATGCTCTGACTGATTTAGCATTTTCTCTGCATCCTCTAGCCAGGCCTGAAGACTGGCCACAGTGTTGCCATATCGATCCCAGTTAGCAATTACTTCCTCCAGCATGCTCCGAACGCTTCGGACTTCTACTGAGAGGTTCCGCCACTGGGCAGTGGTTTCGTTCATGAATTTCATCACATTCTCGGCTTCTTCCACTAAGACAGATACAACAAATTATAACCCTTTATATTTTAAATCCACCAAGTTATTTTTTCCCCTATGGTCTATACTCTGTGCAATTATAATTCTTCTTATAATTATAATCATAAATAATTATTATTTATCATTATAATTATATAATTATAAATTATATATTATATTATATAATTATAAATATAATTATAATTCTTCTTATAATTCTTCTTTAGATTATAAAGCTAAAAGATGACATGTTACAATTTCTTTCAGCTAATGCTAGGAATATGTTATACTATATTCACAGGCATTTATAAAGGTTAAAGTGATAATACATTTAAAATTTTTGATAAATGGGAATGCAATGAATGACATGTATTTTTTTCACATTTTATATGCACTCAAATACATGGTCACATATCTAGTATTGGTCACAAAAGCGGTAATTCATTTTTGACAAACATGATAGACCTATTTACAAAATGAAGCAAACATATTTTACAACATGCGCCTTCACACTAACTTTTCATTCACTTGATAATATTCAAGTTACCTCTTTTTTATCTAATTATCAGAATTGAAAATAGTTTAGAAAATAGCAATTTAGAAAATGAATGCTTTGGGTTTTTGTTTATTTGTTTGTTTGTTTTACCTCTTCTCAGAAGATGACACACAGAGACATGCACACACACACAGTACGATTATATAAGTCAGACAGGCGTTGCACAAAGTCAATTGGACTGAAGCCAATATGTGCTCTCCAGGCCCATGGCATGGTCACAGAAAGATTCAGCAGGGAAAAAAAAAAAATCTGATCACAGAAACCTATAGGTTCTAAATTATACTGCATTCAACAGTTCAGCCAGTTCTATCATGTGTTTTACCTGACCCGTCAGCTTGGACGTACATCTCTGCTGTCTGTTTCAAGATCTGGTATGTCACTTCATACTGCTCAAAGAACTTGGTATTTTCTATAAAAGACTAGAAAGGGGGAGTGGTTAGAAGATGGCAAACCCTAGGCATAAGAAGAAATACCAAAGTCCATTTCTTCAAGAGAGGAATGAGGGTATTTTGCCCAAATTTGCCAACCTCACACTTGTAAAAAAAAACCCAGCAAATTAATTCAACTGCTATAAAATAATCTGGTTATTCTCAGACTATAAATTGATTCCACACTTTTAATTCTAACTCAGCACTATTGAGAAAGTATTCTATTTCTCCACACAAGGGTTTGTTTTTAGAAGAGACTGAAGTCTCTCCAGACAACCTGGGGCTAACATTTAGAAAGCACTAAATTTGGAAGAACATTTTCTTGTCCAACTGTGTTTGAGCTGTGGGATTTTGTTGCTCTTTGAACATTAATTCTGGTGAATGATGGCTCTGAGGAAGTTGGATTATAAATAAATGGCACATTGCACATTTCCTTTAAAATAAATAGTACAAAAAATGTTTACAAGCAGAAAAATTTTAAATAATCACATAGCCCGTCCACAAGTGTAAAAATTACAGATAAGCCATGTCTATAGCTATATGTAATTTACATATGTAACAGAGCCACCATCAGCAAATGGGCACAATACAATTTAGAACACGCAAGAAATCCTTAGGTAAATTTTATTGTTAACTCCAGGAAATATGAAATAACCCCTGTTTTGAAGATTAGTCCTGTTGTAGTAAGAAAAAAAAATGCAAATATAGGTTATCAACGTTTTAATAGTACAACTAGTTCCTATGATTTGAACCGAGTAAAATACTTGATAAGTGTCTCTATTATAAAATGCAAAATTAGCTTTTAAAAACCAGCTGAAGTCCAGTGTGATATGTTCATGAATACTTTTAATACACAGATGTAAAATATTTGAGTGCAGATATAAAACTTCATAATGTCATAGACTTCCCTCAATTTTACTGATAAATTTTTATATTTTAAGATAACACTTAAAAACATTCCATGCATAATATATTTCTAGCATTTCATCTTTACAAAGCACTTTACCTATATATAAGTTACTTTTCAGGAATATAGTAACTAGGAAAAGCTGCGAGTTACCTGGAATGAAGGGTTCCATGAGGAACACTTATTTCAATATTTTAACAGGCTGTATTACTTTGGTAAGTAAAGCAATTAATTGGTTAAGTGATTATTTGGCCTCATGTTCAACTCCCTTAACTTCCCTGTTCCCCAAATAGGGAAAGAGTAATTTATGGCAATTTAATTTTGGAATAACTAAACCAAATGAACATATATCATAATTTGTTCAGAAAAGGAAAGTTACACCTAATGTGCAAGACACTGCAGACAATTGAAGAGATAAATATATTTGGCAATGTTTAAAAAATATTCTCTGTTTATTTTTGGAGCAAATGTCAAGAAGCTAATGAAAAAACAATTGTTCTAAGTGTGTGAGGAATGGGAAATAGTGCCTATATTGGACAGACTTCATTAAATATGCTTTTGCTTGGATTGTTTACAAATTAATTACAAATGAACAAGAGAAAAGTTTATTTTGTTTCATTTCCAAGGGTAAGAACAGGATATTTTTAAAGAATATTATAAATGTTGTAGGGACTCATTAAAGTGTTTTTGAGCCTTTCTATTAGAAAGACTAGGCAATTAATTTTTGAAGGAAGATACTTTATTTATTTGTTATTTTACCTTTTAACTGTTTCATTTATTTTGACACTTTTTTCTTTCTGAACACAGAGTAAACTCATTTCATAGCATGAATTATTTTGCATATTAATATCATTTTAGCAGGAGGACTGCTAAAACTCCTTTTTACCATGAGCTAACTAGACAGTCTCTCAGAAGGGTGCAAAAGAAAATGCAAATGTATATTTAAAATAATGATAGGATTAATTTTTTCCTTTAAAAATTAGGCTTACAGGGCACTTGGATGGCTCAGTCAGTTAAGTGTCTGCCTTCAGCTCAGATCATGATGGCAGAGTCCTGGGACAGAGCCTGCTTAGGGGCTCCCTGCTCGGTGGGGAGTCTGCTTCTCCCTCTCCTTTTGCCCCTCCCCCCGCTCCTGCCACTTCTCTCTCTCTCTCAAATAAATAAAATCTTAAAAACAAAGAACTATATAATTATTGAAAAAAATAAAAATAAGGTTTACATTTGGCTATCAAGTTCAACAAATAAGCCATGGTAAAGTTGATGGCACTTCAAGAAAAAGAAGATCTCTCTTTATCCTGCTAAATCCAAAGTATTAGTGGAAGATAACCAAACTTCTCTCACAAGATAAATATAGAGATACATAAATTTCATTCATTGATTTCACTTGAACGGAGCTAAGCCAGGTAATTTAAGATTTAAGAAATCATCCTTGAGAAGAGGTTTTATCAGACTTGCCTACTTACATTAATAAAATAATCACAAATAATAAAATAAGTGTTCACATTACTTATGCTGCATTCACACAGGCCACGATTCCAAGAGCTCTCCTTCTATGGAAAAGAATGAATTATCCTATTTCTTCCATAGTAAAACTGGAGCATGTGTTAACAAGCATGGTCATGTCAAGAACAAGTATGACAGCAAAATCCAAACCCATGATCTCTGATTTATAGTACAGTATGAAATCTCTTACAAATAGCATGTGGCCCAGGTTGAATTAGCAAGTATTTGGGGAGTATGTTCCAAAAGTTTCTTAAACACACGGCAGCTGCACACTTGAGCACCTAGTACAGAGGTAAGTAGGAAGCACGTTTTCTGATTCTCTAACCCTTTAAAACATGGTGGGTTTTTTGCATATGAAGAAGACTGAATTGAAAATTCAAACTAAGGAAAAGATAATTATGGAACTTTTACATCCTGCATATTACTTTGGTTAATAGATGATGTAGAACAGCATATGGCTCATTAGAATACATATTTTTTAGAAACTAAGGAAAGGATTAGATTTAAGAACCTGACTTTATTATTTTATTTGGAAGTCTTCACTCTTTGAAATAGTCCATCCTAAAGAAAATTATTTTCTCACAAATTCCAAAGGGATGAGAGAAGCTATAGGGGGTGTGAGATAAAAGGAAAGTAATATGTGTCCATCTTCCCTACAAAAGTCCCTAGAATTCTATCATCATCATCATCATCATCATCATCATTACTAATAATTTGGGAAAGACAAGTCTCCTAGAAATTAAGTTATTTAGGAAGTCACATGGGTTGTAAGTAGTTGAACTATAATTCAACACATTTCCATGTGACTGGTGGCCAGACTAATATCTCCCCTACTTCACCCCACTCTGCCCCAATATCATGCCTAAACAGAAATTATTATTTCTGGGGTGCCTGGGTGGCTCAGTGGGGTAGAGCCTCTGCCTTCAGCTCAGGTCATGATCTCAGGGTCCTGGGCCCGAGCCTCGCATTGGGCTCTCTGCTCAGTGGGGAGTCTGCTTCTCCCCACCCCTGCCTGCCTCTCTGCCTACTTGTAATCTTTCTCTCTGTCAAATAAATAAATAAATAAAACTTAAAAAAAAAAGAAATTATTATTTCTGTCACCGTCACTATCAAACTATATGTATGTAAGTGTAAAATATTGTTAAATATGAACTAACATTAAGTGTAACTAATATTTATGTGAGCTGCATTCCTTACTTCACCAAGCTACAGGAGATCGTTTTAATTATTTGGTCTTTTAAGTTAAACAACACAACAACAATAACAAAACTTTCCCAGCCCATTTTGTTAGTCAGGTTCAGTGCCGAAACTTTTGGTTTGGAATGATGTGACTTCAAATCCTGAAGAGTCAGGATTTGAGTCTTCTTCTTAACCAACTTCTTACCAAGAGTCTACTTCTTATCAACTGTGCCACCTGGAACATGTGGGGTGAGCGCTGAAAGGCTCTATTTCTCTCAGTGAAACTATATGGAAATGCCCATGCCCTAGGGTTGTCACTAGGATACAAGATGACACAGGGAACACAATGGGTTCATGGGGGACACTCAATAGTCCACAATTACTAAAACTATTAAACAAAAAAATACTGTAAGGCCCTTCATAGAAAAGAAGGGTTAGCAATAAATAGGTGTTTTTCACCATGGAATAAAAATATTAAGAAATGTTCATGCAAATGTGCTACATTTGTTGTGAAATTGGCAAGTTTACCAGTAGTTAAAAGTGATGAAGCAGTTTAAAACCAGCAGCTTAGTGAACTTCTCTTTACTTTATGGAGAAAGGAGAACTAGGTTTTTTTTTTTAATTAACATTAATTTTTTAAATTATTAATATATAACTCTCTACTTACATATCTTTTATTTGAGAAGTTCAAAGAGAATTACTAACATCCAAAAAAAAAAAAAGAATTACTAACATCCTTTTATTAGAACATTAACCTGGTGGAAAATTCCCATTAGGCATTCGATCTGATTGTCCTTAAATCAGGAGAACAAAGAGGGATCCTGCATAATTACCTGCTGAGCTCATTGTGTACCACTGACATGACTAAACCCCAAAATACAAATGCTTATCTGTGCTAATGCTTAAAAGACTAAAGTAATTGCTCAAACTTAAAAAGTAAGATTTTTCATTATTTTCCAAAATAATTAGAATAAGGGAACACATCATAACAGATTGCACATTTTTGACACATATTTCCAAGACAATTGTAGTAACCCTAAAGAAAGATTCTACTGTAAATGTATTTTTTTCCCAAATGCATCTTGTTCATTCATCACTTTAAAAATCGAATTAAAATGTAGCAAAATATATTCTGATTCTAGAATGCTTCAATAATGATATGGTTTCAACAAACATTCAGTCATACCAGTTACAGAGCTGCTCCGACTAGTCATATTAGAAATGGGCTTAGATTTTAAATTTAATAATTTCTCATTTAGAATATATGATTAAACACAAATGGAGTGGTACAGGACTGAGATGACTTACGCATAATAACTTTGAAAGCAAATCTGTATTGCTAATAAATTTGTGGGAGGGCTGTTTAACAGAAATAAACTACCTTTAATAAATAATTCTCTATTACATGTAAATAGAAACTGCTAGTTAGAGAACAACCTAATATCTTCATTAATAGAGGGCTACTATTCTATGTAGATATGGAATTATTCATACTGATAGCCCAAAATACATGATGATCCATAAAAATTAAATTGGTACAGAGACTCAGAGACAAGAATTTTACTTTTCCTGCATGCACACGAGAAGCAATGAAACTTGGAGACATACATATTATAGTTCCCATGTGAATAACAGAGAATGATTGTTTTTTAGAAACATGACATAAGTATTTTTAACTCAGTTTCAACGGTGAGCTCACAATCAAAGTCATGGGTATGCAATGTCAAAACTTTTTTTTTCCTAAGCAATAAAGCCAGTTACAAGGGTTTAGTATGGTTACTAGAGCAAAATCCTTCTATTTTTCCAAAGGACATAGGTGAATATTTCAGATTATTGCAAAGAGCTAACTTACATCAAGCCCATTTAACATCCTTGTACCTTTAAACTCAAGATAAAAATAATAGTGTCAAATAAACTGGTAGGTACAAAATGCTAAACCCATGTGTCTTCTGATTTCTTTTTCAAAGCACCAGGGAGACTTACGATGTAGTTTTGCAGAAGCAGCTCCACTGACTCTCTCCTCCCATACTTGATGATCCAAGATTTCAGCTTTGACTCTGCAAGAACCAGCAGTGAGAGCAGACGGTACTTTAATTCTAGAAATTCCATTTTCATTAAGTGCAGCTCTGATGTGGAGGAAACAAAATGAAACCTAGAAATAAAACACCGAGAATTTACAGAATGTAACTAATAGTAACAGAACGGTGCTTACTTAACCTGTTACACGTTACACGTCAGTGCTAAATATAATAGCAGGCACAAGGTCTTCTAAACTCTGGCTGATCAATCAGTATCAGGAGATCTGACTCCTTTTCTAGCTCTGGATTTAAAGGCAAATCATGATTGAGTGAAGTATTTAATTTAGTTCTTTCCCCTGCCAAGGCAACTCTCATCTGTTTCTTTTATAAGCTGTTTTTGTAATATTACATAATGTTCCTCACAGTACTGAATAAAAATACAGTCTCTGAAGAAACCATTTCTGTGATTTCCAGGCTGTGGGTATATTCAGGTCTACTCTTTTCAAACAATAATACATTAGAACATTGGCATTCTTAGCATATGTTACGGGAACTCGATTTTTATGTACCGAATGAAAGCATCTCTGTAAAGAAAAAAATCAATTCATTGAAAAGAAAAGAAATGGAAAAAACACCCACCAAGCATTTAAAAAAAGACACTTCATTTATAATCAGCCGTCCTCTTACCTCTCGGCCATGTCCTCTAACTGATCAGGTGGCACTGGGATCCCGTTAACAGACCTGGTCCGGTAGATTTCATGGAATGCTCTTTTGTGGGCATCTGTGTTTTGAAGCAGATCCTAAGATACAATTTAAAAAAATAAAAAAAAAATGAGAAAACATGTTCACAGGAGGCTAAGAAGCATAATTTTCAGCCTGCCCGATGAGTCAATGTACTCAACAATCCGATCGTGCAGCTACATCCATATGTGGCTTGGTGCCTCTTGTAGGTTTTTACCTTGTCCAGGAGCCCTGGTGCTGGTCTATAAGGCCTGTGCTAGAGCTGTATCTAATAACTATGGCATCTTTTAAACACACATGACACTTGCACGGCAATGCATTCAGACATTTTAAAGGCACATGGTCCAAAGGAAAATGTAGTTACTGCTATAAACAAAGATTTGTTAGGATTTTCCTCCTTCCTTGATTTTGAATATACTGGTTTTTAGAAGCTGTAAACTAAAGGCAACTGGCTTAACCCTTTAATGGTAATACACACACATTCACACATGTATATATTACTCTCCTGTTATTTTATTTTGAATGCATGTGGACTACAATACAGTGCTACTTGTTCACCCTTTAAGTCAATAATATCACAATATTATGAAAATACTCTTATGGTTTAGAAGATTTTAAACAAGCACAGGGAATGTTCCATAGATATCAGAGTGGGAAGATCAAATGTGATCTTTACAAATATTCTTTGTACGCTATATAGAACCACACAAATTTTAATAACTTATCTAGATTTGTTTTCTGAGTTTTTCACTGTCGGTAGACTGAGTTGTATAAAGACTTACAGGTATGTCACGGTTCCTAGCCAACTTCTCACCCAGAAGCAAAGATGAAATGTGGTTCATGCCATATTTTCTATAGTTTAGTTTGTTTCTCAGTATGAGAATAAATACCCAATAGCTTGTCACTCACTGAAAAGACCCATTAGACCACCAGAATGATCCATTAAGATTAACAGTGTTTAGCTCACATTGAGATTTAGTGGATTAATTGGAGAAAAGAGAAGCAAAAAAACATTCTAAAGCCTTAAGAGAAACACTGATGGAAGGGGGAAAAAATGAAGGCTCCCACATATAAATTAAAACGTTAAGGTTATACTATAGGTTGACTAACTGAAAATAATAATTTAAATATGTTAAGGTTATATGTGCTTGCTCACGTAAAGACGTATGTGTTTGTGCCTTTTAACATGAGGGCATTACTTTTTACACTGTAGAAAACTCTAAGGCCATAGTATTTCTATCCTGGTATATTTGCATGGGTAACTGTACAGATATTCACAAGCCACTCATGCCCAGAGGAAGACCGCTGTGTGCAGGAGCTGATCACAGGGGACAAAAGACCAACCTAAAACAGCTAATGACTGGGAGTAGTCACTCCTTGCCTCCTTTATAACATCTAGACACACTTCTGTGGCTTATGATCTTGGCTGAGACTCCTACAAGTGAGAGCAGAGCAAATTTAGAGCCATTACCCCACACAGCTCTGATGTATTATATATGACTACATGTTAATATATGAGCAGGGTTCTGGGACTCTATTAGAACACTCGTATGTCCAGTTGTTTTCTAAACAGCTTTCCTTTCTATAGTCAGTATCTAGCCAATGGAAAGAATCTTGAGAAGAGGGGTGCCTGGGTGGTTCAGGGGGTTAAAGCCTCTGCCTTCGGCTCAGGACATGATCCTGGAATCTTGGGATCGAGCCCCGCATTGGGCTCTCTGCTTGGCAGGGAGCCTGCTTCCTGCCTCTCTACTTACTTGGGATCTCTGCCTGTCAAATAAATAAATAAAATCTTTAAAAAAAAAAAAGAATCTTGACAAGATATCAGAACAAACAAAAATGTTTTCAAAAATATGATAAAGGAACTATAGCTGGTGTGATGCCACTGGCTATTGCACTAAAAATCAGCTAGTTGCTGAGCACAGCATGTGACTTTCACTCATTGGTGGGCTCACAGGAAGCAAGGAAAGTCTTTTAGGTCTCCAACTCCCGTTAAAATATGACCCCCAAACTGGATCACAGACCTGTGAGCAAAAATAAATGGAAAAAGCTAACTGTTTGAGGCAAATATCTATACCCACTGCTGTAGGAGTTTGAGTCTTGGAACTTGGAGAAAGCGAAAACAATGAAACTCAGAGTTCTAATGAGCCAGAACACTTAAATACTAACAAAAGGAAACTGGTAGGAGTGTAACAATATCGGGCAAAATAGATTTGAGAATAAAATCATTATATGTAATTAATCGTTTAAGGCTAAGCCTTTTAATTTACTAGTGGCTATCTTTTTTTTTTTTTTAATTTTTTATTTTTTATAAACATATATTTTTATCCCCAGGGGTATAGGTCTGTGAATCACCAGGTTTACACACTTCATAGCACTCACCAAATCACATACCCTCCCCAATGTCCATAATCCCACCCCCTTCTCCCAAACCCCCTCCCCCCGGCAACCCTCAGTTTGTTTTGTGAGATTAAGAGTCACTTATGGTTTGTCTCCCTCCCAATCCCATCTTGTTTCATTTATTCTTCTTCTACCCACTTAAGCCTCCATGTTGCATCACCACTTCCTCTACTAGTGGCTATCTTAACTCTGAACTTGAACATGTCTAGTAAGCCTCAAAATATTTAGAGTAAAAACCGACAAAACTACAGGGAGACTGACAAAACCACGTGGCTGTGGGAGCTACCAAAGCCCCTCTCTCAGCAACCTAGATGAAGCGAAGGAACAAGTGGGGTGGCAGGTGGCGGAGAGCGGAGGGAAAGCCAGGGGCGATGGGGCCGCTCTGGGGGCCTCGTGGGCTCTTGTAAGACTTTGGGAATGCTTATTTGGAACAGGTGGGAGCCAGTGGGAAGTTTTGAGAGGGCTGATATGAACTGACTTGTATTTTAAAAGCACTGCTGTGGCCATGTTACCCGTTAGGGTAATGCCCCATCCATGAGGCACCGCTTCTCGTAGCTTCTAAAAGAGCACAGGAGCTGGATTCCCTCCCACCTCATAGAGCACTCTTGCTCATACTCTTCTGCTGGTTCATCTTCTACGCTTTGATCTCCTGATGTTAGATTCCCTTCAGGGCTCAGTTCTTGACAGGTTTTTTCCTCTGTATATACTTCCTTAATTTCTTTAGTCTCAGAGCTTCTGACATCCTTCTATATAGCAATGAGTCTGAATATTTATCTCCATCCTACATCTGTGTCCTGAGCTCCTGTCACTGATCTCTTATTATCTATGCCACATATCCTGTGCCATATATATATAAAACATAATTATAATATAATATACATATATGCCACATATATACTGTGCCCCAGGCTGAACACCTGGGCTTTCTCCAAACCTGCTTTACTGTCTCTCCGTCTCAACTGATGGAGACCCCATTCTTCCAAATGCTCAGTTGAAAAAAACAGTGTCTCATATGACTCTCCTTTTTTTCATAATCAGTATCTAATGCCAAAAATTGCTCTGCCTTAACAATATTCAGAATCTGACCATTTCTCACCATCTCTGCAACTACAATCCGGGCTCAAGCCACCCTCCGTGGATATTGAGACTGGTTCCCTGGCTTCTACCCTCTGTTACTAACCCAGTCTCTATTCTCACATAACAGACAGAGTGGTACCACCATTCTTCTGTAAGAAAGTAGATGGGAAAGAAAGTTATGACAGGGAAAATCAGCAGTGCCAAAAGCACAATTAAGGAAAGTCAGGAAGTGCAAAGAAATAATATTGAGGAGAAAATAGGGGCTTAACTACATGAAAAAGATTACCAGAGAATATTTTGAACAATTTTATGCCAATGATTTTGAAAACTTAGTCAAAGGGACAATTTCCCAGTAAGTATGAATCTGTATTACTGACCCACTTAAAATTCTGACTATTTCTCATCATTTATAGGGGCTGGGAATAAACAGGAAAAAAACAAACAATAATTCTTGCCCTTATGGAGTTGATACTAGTGTATAGGAAATCAAGCAGTAAATGAGATACATAATTAAAATAGCAGTTGAAATAGTGGTTGAGAATGCAGATAAATGCCAAAGAGAATAATCAAGCAGGGAAGAGGGAAAAGGGGTGGTAGTTTCAAAGGGGTGGGTGAAAAAATGCTGACTAAGAGTTGACTTTTCAGTAAAGGCCCAAAGGAAATGAGGAAGAATGTACTGAGATTAATCAATGTGAGAATGTTTCAGGCTAAGGACAGAGAACATTCCGGAACAATGGCAAGGGCAAAGGGGTTCAGATGGGAATGTGCTTGCCCATTCGATAACATCTTTTCAGCAAGGTTTCAGTGACAGCCTTAGTTAAAACTGTGACACCCTTAATACTCTTTGTCCTTTGACTTTCTAACCTAATACATAATTTATTTATTACTTAGTTACATTTAGTATTTCTTATCCACCTCCTCCCATTACAAGGGAAATTACATGAGTGTAGGAATTTTTCTGTTTTTCTTCGGGTGCATTACACAAATGCCGAGAACATTAATTCTGCAGATAGAGAATATGCAGTAAATATTTGTGGAAAGATCACGAAACGTTAGAAGCATAGCCAGAAGGGTAGAAAGAAAATGAGGAAACCAAAATGAAGAAAGTGGTTCAAGTTGGGGTGCCTGGGTGGCTCAGTGGGTTAAGCCTCTGCCTTCAGCTCAGCTATTGATCTCAGGGTCCTGGGATCGAGTCCCACAAGGGGCTCTCTGCTCAGCAGGGAGCCTGCTTCCCCCTCCTTCTCTGCCTGCCTCTCTGCCTACTTCTGATCTCTCTCTCTGCCAAATAAATAAATAAAATCTGAAAAAAGAAAAAAAAAAGAAAGAAAGTGGTTCAAGGATAAGGAAATAACTATGTGAAATGCTTTTGATAGGCGAGGTAGGATGAGAACTGAGAATTGAGCGCTGAGTGAGGAAGGATGACTCTCATGAACCTGGCCTGAACAGCAGGCAAGAGAAAGCTCGGCTGGAATGGGTTCTCAAAAGCACTGGAGAAGAGAATCCTGAAACCTAAATGAGCACAGGTAATTCTTTCAAAGAGCCTCATTGAGAAAGGAGGAGGGAGAAGACACAGTAACCAGAGGAGAAGGGAGGGTTACGAAAGACAGGTTCTATTTTTTAAATTTTGTTGATTCTTCTTAAAGGAGTCTTTAAGACAAGAGGATTAACAGCATATACTTTACGTGGGTGGGAAAGAAAGCCAGCAGAGAGAGGGAAAACAATTTTTCAAAAGGCAAGAAGTGCAGGAATTGTTTACTGGAGGAAAGCAGAGAGGATGGGGGCTCATACACATGTGGAGGGGCTGGTCTCCGTTCGCGGCACAGATGGTCCATCCCTAGTAACAGAAGTGAAGACTGAGTATTCGGGCACAGATGCATGTAGGTGGGTTGATGTGGTCGTGGGAGCCTGCGGAAATTCTTTTTTGATTGCTTCTATTTTCTCAGAGAAATAGGAAGCAGTGTCCCCAGCGAAGAGTAAGGATCTGGGAGGAGGTGTGGGAGATTTGAAGAGAAAAGGTGGAACAGTTGTCCCCAAAATAAAGAGGCGATGGAGTTGGGAAATGCCTCTGGAGTGCCAGGCAGCATTAGGGACCCAGCTGGGTTAGTCATCGTGCCTGGGGGTGTGTTTCTCTGCAGCCACACTCAGCTACATATGGTGTGTGTGGGGGGGGGGGGCACTAGGCAGTGAGTGGGCTATAACCAGGGTTGTATTTTAACCAGGCCCACAGGACAAAGGAAACTTGGTCAAGACAACGAGTGTGTGTACAAGTGATGACCTTTCCTGATTCAGCACTGAGTTTAGGTAGAAGATCAAGAGCAAGGATGACATGAAGACGGGGAGAGGCAGTAAAAATCATGGGTTATAGGGCAGAGAGTCCAGGCAATTTAGAGTTGGGGCAAAATTGGTTAGACAGTAAGATAGGTGCTTGAAAAAGAGTTTGTGTGTCGGGGGGGAGGGGTGGGTTCAGTTACTGGTGATGACAAGCTGCGGACTATGCCTGTGTCTTGAAGGGCTAGAAGAGGGTGTAGGATGGGGTCCCTGGAAGACAAGAGACCCAGAAACTAAAAGGCCAGGCTATTGGTAGGATCATCTGTGGGTTACTGAAGTTATTAAGAATTATGGCATACATTGTCATGCAAGAAATAAAATTCAAAACAGGAGAAGTGATCTAGGTAGGGCTGATGACTACAGTAGGGATGGGTAGTAGGTGGTAGAGTTTGATGGCTACTTTTATGATCCCTTACGACTGAAAGCCCTGTCCAAAGCAATACTACTACTAAAAATAAGGAATTTTAATTGCTCTACATGTATTATGCGATAGCTTTGTGGACATGGTTTAAGATTAGTGTTTAAAAGAATCTGGATTAGGGATGTTGAGGTGGCTCAGTGGGTTAAATATCTGCCTTTGGCTCAGGTCATGATCCCAGAGTCCTGTCCAGGTACAGGAACCAAGTCCCACAACAGCTTCCCTGCTCAGCAGGGAGCCTACTTCTCTTCTGCCTGCCATTCCCCCTGCTTTTGCTCTCTCTCTCTCTTTCTCTGATAAATAAACAAATTATAAAACAATCTCGATTATCAGCTATGTGACTTTGGGCAAGACACTTAACCTCTCTCTGCCTAACAATTAATCATTTGCAAAATAAGGATAATACTACCTGTCTCATATCTTACATGTCAAGTGCTTAGCAAAATTAAGAACTTAAGACAGAAATGTGGCTAAATGCTCAATCATAGTTAGCTATAACTCTATTTCTTACCTTCCTAGATAACTAAGCCTAAGGGCATCTGGAAAATAGAAAAGCTAGCAAAGGTGTATCTTGCTTTTCAGAATAATATGACTCTATATACATGCAAGTTATTAAAAAGCTTTGGTAAAACCATTTATAAAATGTCCTCTTTGCGAAAAACATATTTTAAAAACTATCTGAATCCAGTTTTCCAACAGTTATTATGTATTCAGCAATGAACAATTGTCTTGTGGTGTGTGTGTGTGTGTATATATATATATATATATATATATATATATATATATATGATGTGAGTAATGCAGAAAACGAAAAATTCTAGATCCTGATAGCATATCTAAGTTTTCATGGCAAAGCCGTCATTGCTTATAGACTGCGATAGGAAGATAATATTCTAAAACCTTCTTGCTTATGTATTGATGCGTCCTATATTGTGCTCTTTTTGATGTATATATTGCATTTCTAAATGAGCTCAATATACCAGCAAAAAGTAGTAATACCAGATTGATGGGCTGATTTTTCTACTATTGAAGGGACCTAGAATTTTAGTTATTTCAACAATGATTCAAATTGCCCACATCAGCAAAGCTGATCTTATTCTAGGCACCTAATAAATATATTTTAAGTGAGAGAGAATTGATGTTCTAACTGACAATGACATTGTTTTATGACTCTATGACTTTAAGGACCTGTGTTCAGACCTAGTATAGGTCCCTCCCTCAGTAAGAAGATCATTCTGGAGATCTGCCCAGAACCTAGTCTTCGCCCTTACATGCCTCTGCTGGCTTCCTGGTGTCTCTTTGCTGCATTCCCCAGCTCCTGAGTTTTAGTCTCAGATAAGCGTCTCCTCCAATTCCTCCCACTCCCCTTTTCTCTACTCCATTTCTTTTCTTGTTTTTATGGCTGTTTACTGCACTTTGGCAAAAGGATGGTTCTCGCTGCACACTTGGTGGTTGGCACAGGGTTTCTCTCTCAAGGGAGCCAGAAGGGTCATGAGGAGCCTGGAGTTATAGAATCACTGCGAGACACACTGACAGCATGTATGCATCCAACTTAAAACTCACTCCTGAGCAGGGATTGTGGCAGCCCAGAGTGCGTGGCAAATTAACATTTCTGCTAACTCTTATCACCTAGTACATAGCACAGCTAATATCATTGGGCTTTTTCTCGAAGGTGGAACATTCAAGTCAGACTTACATATGTTACGTAAACAACAAATACATGCTGTGTCTCAAACTTCTAGATTGGAGGCACACCCCCCCCCCCCCAGTTCCTCTGGAGCATAAAGCCAGCACACAGTAGACCCTTGGTGTATATTTGCTAAATTAACACATTTAACCCATAATCGAAGCATACTCTACATTTGATTTTAAATCCTAAGGTGACTTCTTTTGTGTAAAATATTCATATCGGTTAAACATCATTTCAGTTGATACATGATGCATTACATGGTATTTAGGATGAACTGTAATTTGTTAAAGTGGTATCATTTGTGTAACACTGTTTCAGAATTTCCCTCTATTTTTAATATCCTGGGAACCTCAATATGGACACAGCCTAGGCTTTTCTGATTCTAAGAAGCCTCAATCCTGGTTCAATCCCAGAAAAACTTTGGGACTTGATCTCTTATCTTCCTTCTCCATAGACAGTACAGACTAGCAGGCCTGGATTTCATGTGTGTGTATCTCTACCCATGGAACAGATCCCAAATGGTGTTCTTACCCGAAAAGTGGGTTCTGTGTGTTTTGTGCATGTTGATGGTGGCAGGAGAGGGAAAGGCTAAGAGATAAGCAGCAAAACTTCTGGAGGTACTGATTAGAACTGAAGAGAGGCCAAGAAGCCACACAGGAAGGGCCCTAGTTGTGCAGGAACAAAATCTTCCTGTGTCCCTCTAGTTTGGTGGCCGAGTCTGGGTTGAGTGAACCGAGTTGAGAGGGCCAGGAGTTGAAACTGCAGGACACCAATGTACCTCTACATTTCTGGTTCTAAACATAAGGTCCGAGAGGGGCATGGGACAAAACCTGTCATGAATTTGCTTTACAGTTTGGTCTAGAATATATAACAATCTATTCCCTTGAAGCAGTGTTAAAAACGTTAATATTTTGGCAGAAAATATAAACGAGCTATAAAGTGCCCCTATGTGGTCATCTCTGCTTGGCTGTTCTCCCCATATATAGTAATCCCCACCATGACACAGTAAATGTGGTTCGCAAATTCAATTGCACAAAATGCAGGATTGAGTTTAATTTGATGTTGATGAAAAATAGCATTTTTCGTTAGGTCTGTACTATGACAGAACACAAAGAGGAAGGATGTTCGAATTTACACTAAGCACAACTGACTTGGCAATAAGCTGAAACATTCATAACTAACTAAAAAGTCATCAAGGACTCATCCCACCACTTCCTTAAATCACCTTCAAGCCCCTGCGCCACCACAGCACAGGACCTAAGGACTTGTCAACTTGGCTTGTCTTTCTTTGAGAATGGAGACAGGAATGAGGTCTACAGCCAAAGGCCAACCACATCATGATATAAATGTGTCTGGCCTGTGGGCTTATCTTTTGAAAAATAACATACAACAATAGCAATAACAAAGATAACCACAGTTTTAAAAATACCACGGAGCTACTGGAAAATACCTCAGAAAATGAATCTACGGGGACCGTCAGTCACAAGCATGGGTGAGGCAAGTTCCGCATCTCTGAAATGGTATGAGCGATGCTTGAGAGACCCGTGTCCATGGAAGGTCTAAAGAGCCACATGCCCAGATCACACTAGGACTGCGGTGCCAGAAGATCTCCCCACCAGAATTGTTACCTTGTGTTGCTCACGTTTCCGCTGTATTGTGTTGGCTGTTTCCTCGTGGACCTGCTGAATGGTAATTTCCTCTCTCAAGGCCACCTCTGCTCTGTATAACCAAGCACCTATGGTGCCCAGAGGTGCGGGGAGAGATTTATCAAGCTGTATATGCCAATCAAAGAGCTGAAATACAAAAGGAGAAACACATAATTATCTTTAATACAGAAGACAATTCCTAAAACTCACCCAAATAATTTCCAAGGCCCACATAAGGGTCTGAGTTAATGATTTCAGGTTAACTTAATAAATATCAAGGAAGACATTATCTGTGTTCTGAATTTGATACTTTGAGAATGAGGAGAAAACTTTAGTTATGAGAAAGTTTTGAGGAAACTTAAAATACATCTTAGACATGAAAGGACATTATTGAGAGCTTAAACAATTTTCTTCTTAGAGGAAGAGCATGAAACCCCTGCTGAGTTTCAATTTGGCTTTCACTGAAAGGGAAGGGACTGGGTTTGCTGAAATGCTCAAGGATGTAGCTATTATACACTAGCTGATGCGTATCCTTTAAAATCTGCCACATGAGGACAGGTCCAGAAAAGTCAGGGTCATCCAGTCCTCTGTGGAGGAAGTAGAATATTCGACATTGCTTCTATGATGGCATAATTGCTAACTATTTCTTAATTTCTACCACGTCAAACAATTCTTAAGCAGTGTTTCCTGACTTATTGGAATGTCAGGTGGGAGAGGTTGAGGTGCTTAGTTAGAACTAACCTAGTCTCTGGCAGAGTTTGTGGGAAAAGGATTAGATTATAAAATAAAAAGATAACAGGGTAAGTTGAAGGCAAATATTCTGATTAGTGATAGGAGTTTCAGAGGTTTCGAAATCTTGGCCTTTAAGTTTGCAGAATATTAACATGAATGTTATTGAGCAGTTCTTCTTCAGGCTCGTGAAGGACTGGATAAGAAAATTCGCTTAAATTAAAGGCTGTAAAAATGACTGTGCATATAGGCGGATGACCGACTGGTGGTGAAACCTGGTTATAGACTTTAGAGAAATTGTCGAGGCTCCATTCTCGGCAGAGTCATCTCTTCTAAATGTCCCAGAATTGAGTCTTTCAGGATTTCCATCCATCATCTACTCAACGGGGAAACTATGTACAAGGCAGGCAAAGCAGAAGAGTTGTTAAAGCCGAGTACTTCCACTAACTTAGAAGAAAACTCCCATAGGTAAGCCTTGGATAGAGGCTGTAGGACCAGATGAAATATTGCTCTGTAGAAAAACATGATGGAAAATTTTCTTGGCTGTTATGTCAGCCTTCATGAAATTAATCTCGAGAGAACTTACCCTGGAGGACACTCTGTCCCAGGATTGTTTTACCAATGCTTGGTCAAGTGACAGTTTACCGTCTCTATGTACAGGTTGTATTAAATGTTCAATCTGTTTCCTTTTTAATTCATATTGAACTCTGAAGTGCTTAAATGACTAAAAGAGGAAAAAGAGCAACAACATGGAAATGAGTCAAAAACAGCAAATGCAAAGGAAACCACATTTCCTAAATAACAGTCCTTTATAGTGGGAAAACACTCAATATATGTTGTTGACATCATGATGGCAGTCATGATACTGAGAGCAGCTACTGTGCCCCAAGCCCAATGATGAGCTTGGTCCCATGCCAACTCCTCTCTACACATCATTCCTCGGGCTCCCTCCATAGCCCTACAACACTGACATACTCTATTTTTATTACCACAGGAAGCCCAGAGGTAACTTGGGAAGAATGAGTAGCAGAGGCAGGACTAAAACCTAAGATTTCTCATTTTTAGTTAAAATAATTTATGTGCCAGTCTATGCACATGAAGAAATAATAGTAAATAGGAATATAAACCTATGATAAGAATCAAAATAGTTGCTTTACTTCTAAGTACCAAATAATTTAGGTTAGAAATTATACATATCCAAATTATGCTGGTTTAAAGATAACTAAATTTGTGTTTAAGTAAGCCGGGGTAAAGAGGTTTACTTAAGGGACCTCAATTATATAATAATACTTTGATTTAACTTTATGGCATTAAAATATTAATTATTGTATCATTCCCTTTATCATCATGTTAAACATAAATCTGTAATACGTAGACTTAACCATATGTCTGATACTAACCTTAACAAGTACTGACTTTAATTAAAGT
The DNA here is from genome assembly GCF_030435805.1 of Mustela lutreola. NCBI lineage: Eukaryota > Metazoa > Chordata > Mammalia > Carnivora > Mustelidae > Mustela > Mustela lutreola. The sequence continues at coordinate 14,224,154 of NC_081295.1, read as the reverse complement.
TCTACATTTCCTATTAAATGAACACATCCTAAAATAAGTCTCCAAGTCCAAATATGAATTGAAAATGTCACTAAAATGTGCAATTATGTTAAAGAACATGAGAATGTCCCTACAGAATCTAGCCGGTAACACATTTGAAAGAATTTCTGAATAAACAAACATGTCAGTTCACAAGAAGAACACTGGGGGGAGACGGTGAGTAAATATTTTACCACAACTTTTCTTCCATTGACTCTAACTTAATGTCATTTAAAAATACCAAAAACATAAAATCGATCTTCAGTTTTGTTCCACAGAATTCTATGCATGAAAAAACAGGATAATGAACTATTGACTGATAAGTGGGAACAGAAAATGCTGATTATGTAAGAAACACACCAATGAGAAAAATGTTCCCTGTTTTCAGGGAACATTTCCCTGTTTCCAGATTTCAGATGGTCCCTAAATCTTTTTTAAAAGACAGCTGATCATCTTTGGCCTGAAAGGCATGTTTCTGTTTCATAATATTCTAATCCTCTGTTTTCCCTTTATACAAACATCTGTATAACAGGTAACTTCATAATTTGGACTTGATTTTTTTTTATAATTTATGCCCAAACAAAAACTCACCAATGGTCTAATAAATATAGTCACATTTGTTCTTATATTTCTCTTCTCCATTTACTGGTTTAATCATTTTTTTCATGAAGCTCATCCAGAAAATATTATATTTCAGAAAAAAAGATTACACTGAGTGTCAAAGCAATTAAATACGCACGTACACATTGCTTTGTCATGTGCAACAAATATAATATTGATGGAGTCATCCATCTAAATTCGGGCCACTTTACAGATATTGTTACATAAAATCCACACATTAATGCCAACGGCGAAATCCTTTCTCATCTGCCATGCTGAGTCTCATATCACCACCCCCTTTTATGTAGCAAGACTGATTAAAATATAATGTAGACTAGAATATATTTACAGTTTGGCCGCTGAAACGCAATGCTATTGTAACTAGAAGGAAAACATCAATGCTGCATGCAATAAATCACAAATTCATGGGAAAACCCTAAGATTTTGTGTCTGAGGAGTGAAAATTGAAAGCCGAAATCCAAGTAATGGCGGTCTAAGGAGACTGGGGGAACTACAGCAGCAACAACCCTGGCCTCAATTTGAAAGCTACAGTGTTGAACCAGGCAGGTGGCAACAGAAACAGATCCCATGATGGGCCCACGCCAAACAGTCATGTTGCGAGACTTTATTAAACACGGCTTATTCTATAATAGTTTTCTATTTGCACTGAAGTCATTTTTTGGTGGAATTTTTTGTTATGTGACATCTACAAGATCATGAGCTGTAGAAAAGCAATGACCAGACGTTTATGTTTGGGGTCATCTATAAGACTCCGAGTTCCAGAAGAGTCATAAACCCTCAGAGCTCTAAGTACAGAATGGACACACACAATTTAAAACTACTAATTCTACCTCTCAGGATATATCCAGAGGAAATGAAAAGAAGATACTGAAGAGACACCTGCACTCCCTTGTATACTGCAGCACTGATCACAATAGCCAAGCCATGGAAGGAGCCTGCGTGCCTATTAATGGATGAATGATAGGAGATGTGATAGACAGATCAATCCATCGATAAATGCCATGAGAAAGAAGGACATCCTGCTTTTTGTAACAACACAGATGGACCTTGAGGACATTATGCTGAGTGAGATAAAGTAGACAAAGAAAGACAATAATTTGTGGTATCACTTACATGTGAAAAAAAACAAACTCATAAAAAGAAAGAAAATGGTGATTACCAAGGGTGGTGGGGAGATAGGAAAGATGTTATTTAAGTGTACAAACTTGCAACGAGTAGTAAGTCAGGCCTAGAGTGAATGTAGATAACAATATTGTATTATATTCATCAAACTTGCTAAAAGACTAGAATTTAATTATCCCAACCACAAAAAAGAAATACTTAAGTGGTGTGACAGAGGTGCTAATTATCTCTACGATGGCAATCATATGATAATAGAATGTCTTAAATTTTTTAAAACTACCTATTTATACAGAAACACAATTATTAAATTACATGCAAACTTAAGATAACACATAATATTTCTTTAAAGGTTTTTCTCATTAATATCATTTGAAAGATTGGACATGGATTAAATGACATATATTAATATTACTCATAAAAAGGTATTCAAGAAATTGAAATCATTTTCATATATTACCTGATATTTATCTTGCAAATTTGATTCCGTCATCTGTGCCCTTGTCAAATCTCTTTCAAACTGTTCTATCCAAACTTTTGCTTCCTTCAGAATTAGCCTGTCTTCTCTCTAGAAACCAGCAGACATCACAATTTCATTAGTAACTATGTACTGATTTAATTACTTAATACCTGGCTGATTCTAGAATGCACTGAGTATTTAATAACTTCCAACTGTCTCTGAAAAATATTCTCTCTCCTCTCCCTCACCTCTTTTGGAGAGTATGAGACAAAAGTTAATTCTAGAAAAATAGCTTAATCATCTTGCTAAATACTGAAATGATCTACCTCCATTTTTTTTTTCAAGAAACAGTATTTAATTAAGAAAATGTGCTCAAGAGGAAATGTCCTAAATACAAAAATACTCAGAAAGAGCAATGGCCTATGAAAACATAGGCCAAGGGTGCTTCTCAACCCAAGGTCATTTGTACCCCCAGAGGACCATTCCAGATGAGAAAAATTTTGACTGAACCCAAATCTCTTTTTCAGAGATTTATATCATTATTTCCACAAATAATAACAAGCCATTCTAGCGTTGATTTAGTGAAAATACCTTAATCTTTCAAAAGACTTCTTATCTGGTAAGAATGTCAAAGTAATCAAAAACACATTTAACGTGGTTCTTGGCACTTACAAATAGCTTCCAACTACAGCATCTCACTCAGTCACAGCCCTGTGACACCGACGAGGTGACTGATGACAGGTTAAGTGGCAGAGGAGATAGAGTGCTGGCCATGGAGGTGGGCAAAGCTGGTCCAAATTCTGGTTCTGACAAGTATCAACTCTGTGACTTTTGACACATTTTTTTTTTTTTTTTTTTAATCCTCTCTACGGTTGTGCTGTCATCTGAGTAGACAGCACACACTGCTTCCCAGTTTGGGAGGAAATTCATGATAACCTGGGCCGCACACCAAGCACAGAGACTGGCCCACAGGGCTGTCATGATGCATGCCTTCTCTCAGTTTTGCCTCCCCAGTCTCCCTCACTATATAATGGTAGAATAAATGACTGGTAATATAGATAAGTAGAGAAAGAAATGGAACAGGAGCCCAAAACTTCAAAGCTTTAGCTTTTTCTAAGATGGCTCCTCTGCATGAGCAGATAAATGTGATAAAGGTTCATTGGTTGACCATCATGCCCATAAAAGCACATATGACACATTCTTAGGCACTCAGAGGAACTAAATGCTCTTGGTTTACCTCCAAAGTATCGGAAGCTAATGTGACCACTAAGTGGGGGGAACTCCATCAACATGAGCATGGGACCTCACTATGAGCCTCCAGGGACCCATTTCTCACCAATTGAAATTATTTCACAAAGTCATCTGAGAGAAAGAATTATGTTCTTAAAATAACTTCAATAGAGTTCATCTAGTAAATGACTTTTCCACTGGTGGGGCAGTGTCAGGCCAACTGCAATAAAGTAAGAAGCATATGGCTATTCACACACTCAACATTCTCCTTTTAAGAGGAGATACTGTACAAACAATATTTAGATTCCCAGAGAGCATTTAGTCTGTGGTTCTTCTTCAACTGTTAACTTTCATATGCATTCAAAGACCTGGGGTTCTGTTCACCTACAGAAGACCACCTAAACTCCACGCAGCTAAATGGCCGAAATTCTCATGACTTTTTCTCTTTCTCTCTTTTTCATGCAAACATACACACAGGCATCTTTACATGTTCTATAGCAGGTTTATATGTACATCAACTCATGATTCATGGAGCATGAAATAAAAATTAATTTAATATTTGACATAAAATTACTTTTAATTCTTATTCCAATGTTGGCATAAAGTCTACTCTGCTGAGAGATCATTAACCTCAGGCCTAGATGGAACATAAAGAGAGATGGAAAAAGTACAGGATAACATGGAAAGGGAAAGAGCTCATAATCATGAATTTCACAAGCATATTGAGCACTTACTACATGTCATGAACTTTACTAAATAAACTATATGACCAAATATTGAGCAGGAGATAAAACTCAGAATACAAGCTAGATGAATACTTACCTTTTTCCAAATAATTATTTCCTGTTTAATATTTTAACATATAAAAATAAATCTTTAGCTTTATTTTTTATTTCTATTATCACATACAAAGAAACCATAGTTATTATAAATTTTTCCTTTTATTAGTGCTATTGTGTTATTAAAAAGAAATTAATTGATGCTATCTTATAATTAAAGATTAGGCCATGGGAGTGGCTTAGACTATAATTAACATTCAATAACACGTATGTTATTTATTCCATTAGAAAGGAAAAGGAAATAACAGAATTAATACATTAAAAGAATTGTGTAGGTAAGGACAAATACATGCAAAGGAATGGCTAATAAGCTATGCAACATAGGATGCTTGAAAGAGGTCACTGATTCAAGATTATTTAAATCTTACCTTAAAAATTTGGATAGAATTTGCAAAACATGGAAAACCTGGAAGTATTTCCTAACAATATGAAAAGATAATATATAGAAAAATAATATAAATCAGGGACAAAAGTTATACAGGAAACAAGAAAAAAAAACAATGGAGAGACAACCGTCCATAAATAAATAGATGGTAATTTTACGGGTATAGTAACTTTAAGAGCTTTTTGGAACTTTTGAAAGCATCAAAATGTGCAAATCCAATAAGGAAATGTAATACTCTAGCATTTGATGTTTTGTTTTAATTTTTGGCAATATTTACATTTCACATATATTTATAGATTGAAATAGTAACCATTTTAAATGGTGAACTATGTAGAGAGGAGGTTCTTTTCTCTTAAATATACTCCAATATGCATCTCTTACCCTATACCAATCAAGAAAGTGCAGTGCTGAGCGCAGTCGGCAGTATTTGTTGCAGGAGAAGGAATGAGTGAATAAATAACTTAAAGTTGAATAGCTCAGAGAGATGAACTAATGGGCCTATTTTATTTATTTATGATTGAGTGCTAGAACACCTTTAGGGAAAAAGATCAGTTTTATCAGTTGGAGTAAGAAAGGCATTAGCAATGTCTATTTCCAATAGGAAAATCAGATTTAAAAATTTTATCTATAAAATATCTAATTTAAATACTCATAATGAGGACACAGCAATCAAAGTCACCAAAAATGAAAGCCTAGGAGACACGTTGCTGCCAAGCTTTTTAAAAAGTGAATTAAAAGAACTATTCCCTAAGACTTGATTAGACAGATATTAAGTATTATGAAATGATGGCATCAATAGCCCATAGGGGTGTAGTCAATAAAATCTTAAAAAGTTTCACTAGATAAAATTAGAGGGCCATTTAGCTGCATTAAGCAAATGAAAAGTATATAAAATACATAAAATTCCTTTTTTCTTATTGAAAATATTCATTTTTAGATGCATATGCCCTATGTTATAAATGCCACACAAAAAGGGGCAAAGCTTATAATGTGTTTTCTTAAAATCAATTTTTGAAATAACCCTGAAGAAATTATATGTACTCTTTTTTCAGGAAGGGATAGAGGGAATGTTTTAAAGGGATAATCAGAATTTATTTTCTAGATAATGAAATTAATCTCTTCATAATAAAGCCTCTTTAGTAAAGCATATTAACAAGCTTATGCCAAGAATGTGTGTCTTTCAAATCCTGAGGAGTTTTGGCATTTGATTCTTGCTCATGGACATTAATAAAAGCACCTCATTTTGTTTCTCAGACACTGCCAGTCACAGAGTTTACTCATCTGGGGAGACGATTAACGTCAGAGAAATTAAAACAGTACAAATGCAGAAACTTGATCAGAAATAAACCCGATTGGGAAACACAAGGACTTGGATATGAAAATCACATGGAAAGCTGACTTTGTCTAGGTTGTGTGGGGTAATGCTTTCTAATAGAGTTTCTTATTCACACAGCAGTATCCACACCGGATTATATTCTCAAAACCCAGAAAGCCCCCAAATGACACCAAAGTATCTGCATCAATCTATGCTAGGATGTGTATAGAAAGTCTGCATGTGATGCTTCTTAGAAACATTTGCTCTGCTGACTATGGAGAAGTTACTCGGCTGGTCAACATTTGCGCCTGAATCTTGTCAAGGAACAAAACAGGTTTCCTGAATGAGAGTTTTAAAAAAATAAACATGGTTCTTGATAGAACACTTGATAGTGCCAAATTAACATCGTCCAAGCAAACTAGGAAACACCAGTTTTGCTTAATTTCTGTGAAGTCACAGATTTCTATTAGTGCAATACCTTTGCCTATTTGAAAATCTGGGGTTATGAACCCTTGGCTTTTTCCTTTCGTAGACCTGTTTCTAAGTCTTGTTTGGAAGCCAAGTGAAGTTTTTCAGGGTTTTGTGGGGGGGGGGGCGGTGTTTCTCTTCATTATAATCTCAAACTGCTTTAAAAACTCTAGTTGAGACCTGAGCAGTGAAGTCAGTTATTTTCTTTAACATATCTTGAAAATTCCATTTCTTTCTTTCCCTGATGTCATTTTGCCGTATAATTAATTTTAAATTCAGTAGTAAATCCACCTCCTTATAATAAAAAAAAAATAATAATACTTAAAAATTAGAAGAATGGTAATATCCATTATTAAAATCTGTGAAAACAGGCATTCTGATGTGCTAGCTAGACTGTAAAATGGGACAAACTTTCTACAGGAAAATTTGAAAAAAATTCAAAAAGCATTAAAAATCTATATGCACTTTAGCCTAGAGATTCCACTTTTAAGACAGAATACTAAAACAATGTTTTATTATAAAATTGTTCCTAGAAGCATTTTTTATAATGGCAAAAATTCAGAAATTTTCAACAAGTAAGACTGAATAAATTATTGTATACCATATGATGTCCTGGAGAGAATGGCATAAGAAGAATTTTTTATGTTAACAGAAAAAATGATGAAATTGTATGTGTACTATAATTCCATTTCTGTTAAAATATTATACATCTCTATATACATATAGAAAAATGTTGGAAGCTTACACCAACATATTAATTTTTTTCTAGGATAGGGTCTCTCTAGAAGAAATCTAAGTACAGATCATTTTCTTTTTCCTTTTTTTCACTTTTTCTTTTTTATGACAATGAACATAAGTCATTGGATTAGTATAAAAATACATTATTTAAAATATTGAGAGGCTAAACAAATCTAATCACAGTGGATAATTAGGACTTTTACACGTCTGCCTTCCTTCTGTATGTCTGTTGTGAGTACTGACTTACATAATAAATCTGAAAGTCAAAATCAGATTTTCTCAGATTGAACAGGATATGGGGTCTCAAGCTCTACAGGCACAAATGACATGATGAATATAAAATTACTTCAATCCTCAGATTACTAAATGAATCTCCCAACATGTCTACCTTTCTCACTTTTAATTCATCAGTGTTATATGTCCAGCATTTATCATTAATAATGCTTTCTCTCACATATCCAACATATACATCAGAAAAATCTTTCCCTATAATCTCCTCTCACGTTGGTGATACCTCTTCCTTACTTTTTGAAATACATTCCAAAATAAAATAAAATAAAATAAATAAAATAAAATAATGCATTCAAACTTAATTTTTAGAAAGCACCATGCTTAAACATCTATGTCACTATCACTGAGTGTGCTATTAGTCCTTGAAGAAAAAAATACTTACATCAGTCTCTTGCCCATCAGTGCCAGTATTGTGGATGTCAGGGTAATGTTTCAGAAACTGGGCTACATATGTCATAATAGACTTCTCATCTGGTTTATCCACATCAACATCTGGAACAACGAAAACCAAATATGAACAGGTTAATCAGCCTTCTTTATATTTTAATCACACAGACTTTGGAATCTAGCTAGTATACCAATGCAAAAGAAAAAGAAAATTAATATTTTGAGATGGTGAGGGAAGGCAAACCCATTTAGTTTGGCTGATACGTGATAGGAATGCTATGATGTAGATAGATGACACATTTTAATTACTAACTTTTGGGAAAGTAATACATGTTTCATTTAAGTAATCTCAACGATAATTCACCAGAAATCTGAGACACGATATGGTAATTCAGATATTCTGCGTCATTAATAAAATACAAATACTTTGTAAATTTCAGAACTGGGGTGATCAGGTAGTTAAAAAAAATGTTAACAGGTGTGGCAACAAATGCCATGCCCATAAAGCCTGTATACTGTATCTGGACAAATATAGATAAGCTCCCTCTTGCCTCCACAAGTTTTATTTTAGAAAAGAGGGAGATGCCTTATGCTCAGTTCTTTGGATAACCTCTCCCTTGTGCATGATTCTCTAAATTACTACAGTTTGAACAGTGAAGTACTCTGAGGGAAAACACAGAGCCTGAAAAGATATTTTTAATTAGAGGTTTACTCATCATTATAGAATGAGAGGGGCTAAGACTGCAACATATAAAGTGCTGAATGTTTTAAATCACCTTTTAATTATCCCTTTTAAAGGTCATGAAATTGTGACTACATTTGGAGTTTACAAATATCTGACAAAACAAACAAAAGCCATGGAAACCAAAATATAAACTACTCTAATATTTTGAAATGTGCCTTGTGATTTGAGACACAATTTCTATGGACTATCAAGGCAGGATTGAAAAAGTGCTACGGCTCAAAAGACTTCAAAGGAAACCATGGTCATGCATTCTGAAAGCACCGGATGGATGTCTCAGAGGTGGCTGTAGAAATGACAAGATCAGGACGTGGAAGATGTGAAGAACAAGTAAAACTTTCACGAGATATGAATGTGGGAAAAAAACACGTAACACATGATTTAATACAGTAATTCAGCATTTAAACATATGCGTCACTAAATCATAAACTAATTGTTGTAATAGATATAGATCTATTTAATCCATATTCCTCAATGTTTATACATCATGGTTAGCTAAATAACCTTTTTAAAATTAATTAATTTGGGATGACTGCCTGGGTGGCTCAGTTGGTTAAGCCACTGCCTTCAGCTCAGGTCATGATCTCAGGGTCCTGGGATCAAGTCCTACATCAGGCTCTCTGCTCAGCGGGGAGCCTGTTTGTCTCTCTGCCTCTGCCTGCTTGTGTGCTTGTGTGCTCTCTCTCTCTCTCTGACAAAGAAATAAATAAAAATCTTTTTAAAAATTAAAAAAAATAAAATTAATTAATTAATTTTTTATGTTTGATTTTTTTAATTAAAAAAGCTTAAGATCAATAACTTTTTTTTGGGGGGGGACTTCGTATGAGGAAACAAAAGATCACCTTATATCTGGGCTAGGCTTGTATCTGGGCAACCTCAGTTCTATCATCAAAGGGAACATTAAGCTTCATTAGTCCAGTGGATATGAAAGAATCATTTATACCCTCCTGTCGTCCTACTCAAAAACATTGAGGGCTGGGTTGTGCATATGGCTTTCCCCTTGAGCTAAACACTATTGATGTGTGTGTGTGTGTGTGTGTGTGTGTGTGTCCACAGAAACAAGCTGGAAAGACCTTGGCTATCCTAGTCAATCTGGGGAGTCCCCAGCAGGATCCTGAAGTGGCAAGGGATCTCCACGCTGCTTTCATCTCAGGGGAAGTCAACCAGGGTTTTGTAGGTATTTATATCCTACTCCTGGAGGTACAATTGTCTCCACTTAGGCACTCTTTTAGAGTCAGGCATGCTCACTGTGAAATCTCATCTTTGAAAAGAACCTGTTTTCATTGTATTTACTTTGCTTTTTTTTTTTTTTTTTTTTTTTAAATTGGAGGGGAGGGGTAGAGGGAAAGAGAGAGAGAGAAAATCTTAATCAGGTTCCACACACGCATGGAGCCTGATCTGGGGCTTGATCTCATGACCCTGAGATCATGACCTAAGCTGAAATCAAGAGTTAGACGCTTAACTAACTGAGCCACCCAAGCACCTCTGTATTTACTCCTGCACATCCATTAACAGAAATATCCATAACCGTCAACCCAAATAAGTTGTTTGTGACATTTGGATAATTCACTTTTAAAAAATGATTTATTTATTTGAGAGAGAGAGAGAGGAAGAGAGAGAGCAGGCAGTGGAGGGGTAGAGGGTGAGAGAGGGAGAGGGAAAGAAGCAGACTCCCTGCTGAGAGCAGAGTGAGAAGCAGGGTTCAATCCCAGGACCCTGAGATCAGATCTCAGCCAAAATCAAGTGTTGGATGTTTAACTAACTGAGCCACCCAGATGCCCCTGGAAAATTCACTTTTAATCCTTTTATTTCAATATAACAATTTATTCAGTTTACTAAAGTTTATTAAAGGCATCAAAATTGTCTTTTGCAGGCTTGGAAGAGCTTAATCCTTTTCCATAACGTCTTAAAGATTTTTTTTTTAAGATTTTATTTATTTGACAGACAGAGATCACAAGTAGGCAGAGAGGCAGGCAGAGAAAGGAGGAAGCAGGCTCCCTGCTGAGCAGAGAGCCCAATGTGGGGCTTGATCCCAGGGCCCTGGGATCATGACCTGAGCTGAGGGCAGAGGATTTAACCCACTGAGTCACCCAGGCGCCCCTCCACAACATCTTAAAATTCACAATCTTACCAAAAAGTTGCCAGACAGTTCTAATGAAAAAGAGAATTCGACCATTTGTATGGTTTTCCCAACTGACACCGGGATACTGGATGGTGGTCAACATTTCTAAGTTCCTAACGACTGACATTTTATTTTATTTTATTTTAAGATTTTATTTATTTATTTGACAGACAGAGACCACAAGTAGGCAGAGAGGCAGAGAGAGAGGGGGAAGCAGGTTCCCTGCTGAGCAGAGAGCCTGACTCGGGGCTCGATCCCAGGACCCTGAGATCATGACCTGAGCCGAAGGCAGAAGCTTAACCCACTGAGCAACCCAGGCGCCCCATGACTGACATTTTAAAGATACGATCTTAGATTATTAATAACCTCTTGCTTCTTCTAGATTCTTTGTTATGTAAAGAGAGTGATTCTGTCACCCTGAACATCCCTCCTCACGCTAACATGCACACTTCTAAAGCTTTCATTCCGCCCTTACTCTATGGAGTTACCACACTTCACCTGGCTGACACCACCAATGCCAAAATGCTGTTTGGGGCAACAGAACTATATTTCGCTCCCATATCTAGTAGTAAATATTTTTTCCAAAAGAAAATCAGTGCAGGAAGGTACTATTTCTTCCTGCTTTCCTACAGTTTTCTGGATAAGGTCTGATAAGGTCTTGGAAATCATCTGTGATTTCTGCCTTTAAGACATAGAAAACTACTGCTTTGACATGTGTGTGCAAGAACCAGCAACGACTCTTCTTACCTTCAGGATCCAGCAGTCTCGGGATTCCTAGTTCTGTTTCAGCAATAGTGAAAGCCTCCGCCAGGTTTTCCCGGTTAGGTCTCCCTTTCACTCGCTCCAAGTCCACTAATTCTGGTCGAATGGCGTGGATGATGGAATGAAAGGCAAGCCCACTCCTCCAGCTCCGCCCAAAATCTTTTACTTCGATTCCGGTCTGCCTTAGTGTGATAAAAAATTACAATAATGTTACATTCTGAAGAGATAATATGCACTGTCCTCAAGGACTAATGCAAAATCTAATCCTCAGGAATGACTGAAGGGCAGTTAGTCATAGTAGGTAGCTGCTTGAAAAAAATTAGGCAAAACAAAAGTTCTAGAGGGTAACAAGAGAGCAGGAGAAATTTTGGTTCCATACTTGAGTTTTCTATATCAGACTTTTCAGTCATTGAGATATTCAATGTAAAAGCACATTTTTTAAAAAAGATTTTATTTATTTGACACAGAGAGAGAGATCACAGCAGGCCGAGAAGGAGGCAGAGAGAGAGGAGGAAGCAGGCTCCCTGCTGAGCAGAGAGCCCCATGTGGGGCTCGATCCCAGGACCCTGAGATCATGACCTGAGCCGAAGGCAGAGGTTTAACCTACTGAGCCACCCAGGCACCCCCAAAAGCACATTTTTAAAGGAAACTAATATAGAGAAAACATATCTGGAAAAATAAAAAAAGAAATTCTAAAAACATCAAAACTGATAGTAATTCATCACCGTGTATTTCTGAAGAAGTGTCTAGCACATTTCTAATGACAATGATAAAAAAAAATGTGTTCTACATGCACAGGTATTAACTACTAAGATTATATGGATGAATTTTATCAAATGCTTTAGAATGAACAAGTGCAAATGCATGTGATCATATCTCTAAAGCAGTCACACGGAACCCACATGTCACGTCATGTAAGTTCAGACAAGTTTCCATTTACCCTCCTGATCAAATTGTTTTTTAAACTCTGTTTTTGGAATTGCCTTGAGAGGCATTTTGGAAGTGCCTTGGTGGCAAATCTCTGCACTTTTGTGGTGGATGTGATTAATTCAAAGCCAGTTATTATAATTAAGAATTCATTCAAATAGTAATAGTATAGTATTACTATAGTAATAGTAATACTTTGTTGTTGAAAATAAAAGTGATACAAGCTCACAATTATTTTTTCCCATGTAACTTATCAACTAAATATAAAGGCAGCTCCAAAAAGGAGATTACAAAAATGTCTTTGAACAGTATCTCGTGGTTAAGTATAGAGCCTTTGAAGGTGATGAATTAGCTGACATTCAATGGATGAATATCTTCGTAGTTTCCTTTAAAAAAAAAAATAGGGGGCACCTGGGTGGCTCAGTGGGTTAAGCCTCTGCCTTTGGCTCAGGTCATGGTCTCAGGTCCTGGGACCAAGCCCCACATCAGGCTCTCTGCATAGCAGAGAGCCTGCTTCCCTCTCTCTCTTTGCCTGCCTTTTGCCTACTTGTGATCCCTCTCTATCTCTGTCAAATAAATAAATAAAATCTTTTAAAAAAATAGTCCCATTATCATTCTTTGTAAATGAAGCAGACTTAATATCACCAAACTCTCTTTTTTACTATATTCTCAAGATTCCCAGGGACCGTAAGGTATATTTGTCTGATACGTTGACTAATATACAAAGTTGGTAAGTGCCCTTAAATTTTATCTCTGCAAACTTAAGAGTCAATTTAAATCCTCTCCTAACAATGTACGTTCAGCTTGGATTAAACGGCTTGTGCTGAAAATAGCATCACTGGATCTCATCACTGCCTTCATAAATACATATTTTCAAAACAATTTTGTAAAATGCCAGTAATTACAAAGTAATCCTCTACCTGCTCTTAGTTCTTTGAGAGTTTCTGTCTCTGGTAGTTGCAAGTAATATTTTCAGCCGGTGTCTGACACACAGGCAAAACCCACCCGGATGGGACAGTTCAGCATGCTCCAGTCAACTCTTCGCTTCGTACATTTACCCCGGCTTCATCTTATTTTTCCACTTACATTTTCCTTTTGCTCATGTTTCCTCATTTGAAAATGTTTTCATCTTCACAGATATCTCAAATTATTGCAATAATTTTAATGCAATAAGGCGTGTGTAAACAGCCAAACAATTAGCTAGCAAATATTCATCATGTATTAGATATTTTCTGATTTTCCCCAACTTGTTTATTGTTTCAAATAATTTCAACAATAAATATATAAAATATTTCCCAAGTTTTACTATGTTGGAATAATTTTTCAAGTTTCGTTACATCTTTTTCTATATTTGTTGAACATACACAGACACACACATACACACCTATTGTGTTTCATATTATATCAAAGCAATAGATGATATTCCTTAAAAGTTTTAGTTTTAGTCCAAACCCCTCATTTGAGAATCTGAGATACAAAATCTAGGAAAACTTGGATATGTCACTTAAAAAAACAATACAATAACTTTTTTTTTAAAGGGGTTTTATTTTTATTTATTTATTTATTTTTAAAGATTTTATTTATTTATTTGACAGAGAGAGATCACAAGTAGGCAGAGAGGCAGGCAGAGAGAGAGGAGGAAGCAGGCTCCCCGCTGAGCAGAGAGTCCGATGCGGGACTCGATCCCAGGACCCTGAGATCATGACCTGAGCCGAAGGCAGCGGCTTAACCCACTGAGCCACCCAGGCGCCCCACAATATAATAACTTAAAGAAACTTGGACACATCACTTAAAGAAGTGATGAAGTATACCAGGTTTACAGGCAGATGTGATCTCTAATACATATTTACTTCAAGTTATTTTGAATGGACCTGGATATACATGTTTTCATTTGTCTTGTTATCTTATTAATTTTTGTCTTAAAATACAATTATTCTTCCTAGACATCTCAAAATAAAGTAAGCAAATATCAGATATGCTACAATTTACTGCTTTCATGTCTGAGAGTAATAGTGATAGGATAGAAAACTGGTTTAAAAAAACAGAGAAAGCTTTATTATGTCGCATTATTGAGACAGGTCTTATTTATTTCTCACATAATTTGAAATTTTACATGAAAACAGTGAATACATTCTGACAACATGTTTGGAGTTTACTGGATGTTTTTGTCCTTTCTTGTCATGGTCAGGATTGTGAGGCTGATGAATATTCAGACCACAGATTCTCACAGATTATAATTTTAAAAACATGTCATGATACGCTCTAGTTCCATCCATGTTGTCGCAAATGGCAAGCTTAGCGAAATAAGTCAAGCAGAGAAAGACAACTATCATATGATCTCCCTGATATGAGGAAGTGGTGATGCAACATGGGGGTTAAGGGGGTAGGAGAAGAATCAATGAAACAAGATGGGATTGGGAGGGAGACAAACCATAAGTGACTCTTAATCTCACAAAACAAACTGAGGGTTGCTGGGGGGAGGGGGGTTAGGAGAAGGGAGTGGGGTTATGGACATTGGGGAGGGTATGTGATTTGGTGAGTGCTGTGAAGTGTGTAAACCTGGCGATTCACAGACCTGTACCCCTGGAGATAAAAATATATGTTTATAAAAAATAAAAAATTTAAAAAAAAGTCATAAACTGAAATGAGTACAGATTCTGAAGACTATTATCCGTATCAGGTAAAAAGTTGCTTGAAGAGTACACAGTGGGATAGTATTTTTTTAAAAAAACAGGTTTTAGAAAAATTATCAACAATTTGGCAGGTATAATGGAATCACATGCTCATCACAGAATTTTTATTTTAGAGAGTTAGCTCCCCAAATCTCCTCACTTGATGCAGCTATAAAATAAATGGATCTCACTCATAAGCTGATGATGGAAAAGCTTTAGATCCATAAATCTGGACATTTATACAGATAAGCAAAATACAACTTCCCCTGATGTTACAAATATACAAGTTGCAGGAATGACTTTTAGTTACCATTAGAGCCCCGCACATCTTTGAAAGCTAACACACCATATGTAAAACAAACCCAATGCAAAAAACTTCAACAGCATTAAATTTGAGTTTATTTTAAGCTACTATAATATTAAGTGGAAACCAATTTATGCTTTGTGGTGCAATGGGAAAGAGAGTATCCATTGATGTTATTACAAAATTGTATTGAATAACATGATGACAAATGTTGCAGCATATGGTCACCTGTCTCTTCCTACCTAGCACATTTCTTCTTTCTGCCCAATTAAGCTGCGAAAGAGATTAGTACTTGCCACTGTGGATGGAATGCAGTGTACCAGCAATGTGGTCAGGCTTTTAACATTTCATTTCCAGTACAGATTCTAAAAAGGCACAAAGCTTTGCTTTCAGAAATATTTCTGAATACAAGTTGAATCATAAAAATATATCCCAAATTAGAAAACCACCAACACACTTTAAAAGTTAAACAAAATGATGTAAAATAGTAACACTAATTACAACTTCTCTATGTTTAGTTTTTCTCTCTTTATTTTTGCTCTTCAAACACTTTAAAAATAGAACTCCCTACATTTAGTGCTTCAATATTTTATAATGATAAGTACTTGTTTAAAACTATTTTCCAGAAGTAGGGAATTCAGATTAGCTTTAGGCATGCAAAAGCAAAACAGAAAGTGAGTTAACTTGACATGTCATCCCAGAAGTCACACAAAAGCACAACTTCTTTGTGAAGAGATCTTATCACTGACCACATCTGACCACAAAACAATGGTATGCTCAACTGAAAATGCTATTGAAATTGCTATGAAAAGATACTCACTGAGAGTAGTAATTTTCTATCTAGATTATCACATGAATGTACACACACATAAATTTAATATGCCCCAAATCAAATCCACAATATATAAAACTGAAGTTGACAAAGGAATCTATATTCCCAATAAAAGAGGAGACCCAAGGAAAAAGAATTTTAAAATAAAATTTCTAGAAAGTTTTGGGAAACAAAAACAAATAGAATTATTTCAGAAGTGCGCCTTAGTTCACATTATTATTAAATAGAACTCAATAGTATTATGAAGAAATAATCACATTAAAACCTCAAATCTTTTGTGTAAATATTATTTAATAAAAGCAGGAAGTCCAAACAATGACCTAAACATAATTACTCCTCAGATTACCAATCCAAGTGTGTGTTTAAAAAAACTTAATTGGGCCCAATCAATGAATAATGAAGGAAGTAGGTCGATTACAGCATTTTCTAAGAGTATTAGTGATGATTTCTGTTTATATTTTAATTCAAGGAAAGAACAGAACAGCTGAAGCAACGCTGTTCATTCAAATGTCTGTTCAAATTTTGCAACATTGGCAGGTGCACTCAGTAATAAATTGGTAACTCAAATTATTCAAGGTTTCAGATTTAAACAAATTCTTAGTACTTACTTGGCTACTGTGTACTGAACCCACTTTAAAAGAGCCCTCTTGGCATTTCCTTGGATCTTGGTGGCCACTTTCCGTTTACTTGGGGGGCTGGCGGTCTCAGCACTAACCGTGCTGTCCACAGAGGATGTGCTTCCGGACAAAGACTGCAGCTGTGGCAGGTTGCTGGTCAACTCCTCAATCTGTTCGTGAGTTAACAGGTGACAAAAACATAAGAATTATCTTGTTCTTCTTTCCTTGGATGTCACTGTTCCAACTAAAAGTAATTTAAATTCACACCCTTAACACCATTGACAAGGTAAGTTCTTAAGGACGTGATTGACATTGTACTCTTCTTCCAACTTCCCACTGCATCTAAAACTACCTTGTACACAGCAATAAACACTTATTAAACACATGAATGAATGAATAAAATAAAACATAATGGTTATCCAAACTTACAGAGCATACAACACCAAAAGGGAACCTTAATGAAAACTACTGACTCTGAATGATAATGGTGTCTCAATAGAGGTTCATTACTTGTAACAAATGTATCACTCCAGTGGGGGAGTTGGTCGTGGGAGGAGCCGACATAGGGTATATGGGAAATCTTTGGACTTTTTGTTTAGTTTTGCTGTGAACTAAAATTACTCTAAAAAATAAAGTCTTAAAAACAACAACAACAACAATAATAAAAACCTAACTCTCTGCCTTAGGGTCCTAGGATCCAACCAGGTGTCAGGCTCCCTGCACAGTGGGGAGTCCGCTTCTCCCTCTCTCTCTGCCCTTTACCCCTATTTGTCCTCTCTCTCAAATAAATATATAAAATCCTCAAATAAATAAATAAATAAATAAATAAATAAACAACCGAATGACTAGAACAATTATTCTAGATGGAATGGCAAGTTCATTTCTCCCCTTAATTCTTTTTAAATTTTTTATTTTTTATAAGCATATAATGTATTATTAGCCCCAGAGGTACAGGTCTATGAATCGCCAGGTCTACACACTTCACAGCACTCACCATAGCACAAACCTTCCACAATGTCCAAAACCCAACCACCCTCTCCCTACTGCCCTCACCCAGCAACCCTTAGTTTGCTTTGTGAGATTAAGAGTCTCTTACGGTTTGTCTCCCTCCCGATCCCATCTTGTCTCATTTTTTCCTTCCCTACCCCCAAAATTCCCCATGTTGCCTTTTAAATTCTTCATATCTGGGAAATCATATGATAATTACCTTTCTCTGACTGACTTATTTCGCTCAGCATAATACTCTCTAGTTCCATCCATGTTGTTGCAAATGGCAAGATTTCATTCTTTTGATGGCTGCATAGTATTCCATTGTATATCTGTACCACCTCTTCTTTATCCATTCATCTGTTGATGGACATCTAGGTTCTTCCCATAGTTTGGCAGCTGTGGACACTGCTGCTCTAAACACTCGGGTGTACGTGCCTCTTGAGATCACTACGTTTGTATCTTTAGGGTAAATACCCAGTAGTGCAATTGCTGGGTCATAGACTAGCTCTATTTTCAACTTTTTAAGGAACCTCCATGCTGTTTCTCAGAGTAGCTGCACCAGCTTGCATTCCCACCAACAATGTATGAGGGTTCCCCTTTCGTATCCTCGCCAGCATCTGTCCTTTCCTGACTTGTTAATTTTAGCCATTCTGACTGGTGCGAGGTGGTATCTCATTGTGATTTTGATTTGTATTACCCTGAGGCTGAGTGATGTGGAGCACTTTTTCATGTGTCTGTTGGCCATCTGGATGTCTTCTTTGCAGAAATGTTTGTTCATGTCCTCTGCCTATTTCTTGATTGGGTTATTTGTTCCTTGGGTGTTCAGTTTGATAAGTTCTTTATATATTTTGGATACTAGCCCTTAATCTGATATGTCATTTGCAAATATCTACTCCCATTCGGTCAGTTGTCTTTTGGTTTTGTTGACTGTTTCCTTTGCTATGCAAAAGCTTTTGATCTTGATGAAGTCCCAATAGTTCATTTTGGCCCTTGCTTCCCTTGCCTTTGGCGATGTTTCTAGGAAGAAGTTGCTGCGGCTGAGGTCGAAGAAGTTGCTGTCTGTGTTCTCCTCAAGGATTTTGATGGATTCCTTTCGCACATTGAGGTCCTTCATCCATTTTGAGTCTATTTTCGTGTGTGGTATAAGGAAATGGTCCAATTTCCTTTTTCTGCACGTGGCTGTCCAATTTTCCCAACACCATTTGTTGAAGAGACTGTCTTTTTTTCCATTGGGCATTCTTTCCTGCTTTGTGGAAGATTAGTTGACCATAGGTCTATTTCTGGGCTCTCTATTCTGTTCCATTGATCTATGCATCTGTTTTTGTGCTAGAACCATACTGTCTTGATGATGACAGCTTTGTAATAGAACTTGAAGTCTGGAATTGTGATGCCATCAACTTTGGCTTTCTTTTTCAACATTCCTCTGGCTATTCAAGGTCTTTTCTGCTTCCATATAAATTTTAGAATTATTTATTCCATTTCTTCGAAAAAAAAAAAAGGATGGGATTTTGATAGGGATTGCATTAAACGTGTAGATGGCTTTAGGTAGCATAGATATTTTCACAATATTTGTTCTTCCAATCCATGAGCATGAAACATTTTTCCATTTCTGTGTGTCTTTCTCAATTTCTTTCACGCGTACTTTATAGTTTTCTGAGTACAGAATCTTTGCCTCTTTGGTTAGGTTTATTCCTAGTTATCTTATGGTTTTGGGTGCAATTGTAAATGGAACTGATTCCTTAATTTCTCTTTCTTCTGTCTTGCTGTTGGTGTACAGAAATGCAACTGATTTCTGTGCATTGATTTTATATCCTGACACTTTACTGAATTCCGGTACAAGTTCTGGCAGATTTGGAGTGGAGTCTTTTGGGTTTTCCACATAACATATCATATCATCTGCAAAGAGTGATAGTTTGACTTTTTCTTTGCCGATTTGGATGCCTTTCTTTATGCTGTCTGATTGCTGAGGCTAAGACTTCTAGTACTATGTTGAATAATAGTGGTGATAACGGACCCCCCTGTTGTGTTCCTGACCTTAGTGGAAAAGCTCTCAGTTTTTCTCCATTGAGAATTATATTCTCTGTGGGTTTTTCATAGATGGTTTTGATGATATTGAGGTATGTACCCTCCATCCCCACACTTGGAAGAGTTTTGATTAAGAAAGGATGCTGTACTTTGTGAAATGCTTTTTCAGCAACTGTTGAGAGTATCATATGGTTCTTGTTCTTTCTTTTATTAATGTACTGTATCACATTGATTGATTTGTGGATGTTGAGCCAACCCTGCAGCCCAGGAATAAATCCCACTTGGTTGTGGTGAATAATCCTTTTAATGTACTGTTGGATCCTGTTGGCTAGTATTTTGGTGAGAATTTTCTCATCTGTGTTCATCAAAGATATTGGTCTGTAATTCTCTTTTTTGATGGGGTCTTTGGTTTTGGGATCAAGGTAAAGCTGGTATCATAAAATGAGTTTGGAAGTTTTCCTTCCATTTCTATTTTTTGGAACAGTTTCAGGAGAATAGGTATTGATTCTTCTTTAAATGTTTGGTAGAATGCCCCCGGGAAGCCGTCTGGCCTTGGGCTCTTATTTGTTGGGAGATTTCTGATGACTGCTTCAATCTCCTTACTGATTATGGGCCTGTTCAGGTTTTCTATTTCTTCCTGGTTCAGTTTTGGTAGTTTATACATCTCTAGGAATTCATCCATTTCTTTCAGATTGTCAAATTTGCTGGTGTATAGTTACTTATAATATGTTCTTATAATTTTTTGTATTTGTTTGGTGTTGGTTGTGGTCTCTACTTTTTCATTCATAATTTTATTTATATGGGTCCTTTCTCTTTTCTTTTTGATAAGTCTGGCCAGGGGATTATCAATTTTATTAATTCTTTCAAAGAACTAGCTCCTAGTTTCATTGATTTGTTCTACTCATTTTTTGGTTTCAATTTCATTGATTTCTGCTCTGATCTTTATTATTTCTCCTCTCCTGCTGGGCTTAGGCTCTTTTTGCTGTTCTTTCTCCAGCTCCTTTAGGTGTAGAGTTAGGCTGTGTATTTGAGACCCTTCTTGTTTCTTGAGAAAGGCTCGTATCCTCAGGATTGCCTTTGCTGTGTCCCCCAGATTTAGAACCATTGTGTTTCCATTATCATTTGTTTCCATGATTTTTTTTCAATTTTTCTTTAATTTCCAGGTTGACCCATTCATTGTTTAGAAGGATGCTGTTTAGTTTCCATGTATTTGGGTTCTTTCCAAATCCTCTTGTGATTGAGTTCTAACTTCAGAGCATTGTGGTCTGAAAATATGCAGGGAATGATCCCAATTTTTTGGTACTGGTTGAGACCTGATTTGTGACCCAGATGTGATCTATTCTGGAGGATGTTCCATGTGCAATAGAGAAGAATGTGTATTTTGTTGCTTTGGGATGGAATGTTCTGAATATATCTGTGATGTCCATCTGGTCCAGTGTGTCACTTAAGGCCTTGATTTCCTTGTTAATCTTTTCTTGGATAATCTGTCCATTTCAGTGAGGGGTGTTAAAGTCCCCTACTATTATTGTATTATGGTTGATTTGTTTCTTTGATGTTGTTATTAATTGGTTTATATAGTTTGATTCTCCCATGTTAGGGACATAGATATTTAAAATTGTTAGTTCTTCTTGTTGGACAGACCCTTTGAGTATGATATAGTGTCCTTCCTCGTCTCTTATTATATTCTTTGGCTTAAAATCTAATTGATCTGATATAAGGATTGACACCCCAGCTTTCTTTTGATGTCCATTAACATGGTAAATTGTTTTCCACCCCTTCACTTTAAATCCAGAGGTGCCTTTGTGTCTAAAATGAGCTTCTAGTAGACAGCATATTGATGGGTTTTGTTTTTTATCCATTCTGAGACACTGTGTCTTTTGATTGGGGCATTTAGCCTATTTACACTCAGGGTAACTTTTGAGAGATATGAATTTAGTGCCATTGCATTGCCTGTAAGGTGACTGTTAACTGTGTATTGTCTCTGTTCCTTTCTGGTCTACTACTTTTAGGCTCTCTCTTTGCTTAGATGACCCCTTTCAATATTTTCTGTAGGGTTGGTTCGGTGTTTTAAAAATTTTTTTGTTTTTGTTTGTCCTGGAAGCTTTTTATCTCTCCTTCTATTTTCAATGATAGCCTAGCAGGATATAGTATTCTTGGCTGTATGTCTTTCTCATTTAGTGCTCTGAATATATCACGCCAGTTTTTTTCTGGCCAGCCAGGTCTCTGTGAATAAATCTGTCATCAACCTAATATTTTTACTACTGTATGTTATAGACTTCATTTCCTGGGCTGCTTTCAGGATTTTCTCTTTGTTCCTAAGACTTGTAAGTTTTACTATTAGATGATGGGGTGTGGACCTATTCTTATTGATTTTGAGGGGGATTCTCTGCACCTCCTTGATTTTGATGTTTGTTCCCTTTGCCGTACTAGGGAAATTCTCTACAATAATTTGCTCCAATATACCTTCCACTCCCCTCTTTCTTTTTCTTCTGGAATCCCAATTATTCTAATATTGTTTCATCTTATGGAATCACTTATCTCTCGAATTCTCCCCTCATTGCCCAGTGGTTGTTTGTGTCTCTTTTGCTCAGCTTCTTTATTCTCTGTCCTTTGGTCCTCTATATTACTAATTCTCTCTTCTGCCACATTTATCCTAGCAGCAAGAGCCTCTGTTATTTATTACACCTCATTAATAGCTTTTTTGATTTCAGCTTAGTTAAATTTTAGTTCCTTTATTCCTCCAGAAGGGCTTTTATTTCTCCAGTGTTTCTCTAATATCTTCCATGCCTTTTTTGAGCCCAGCTAGCACCTTGAGAATCATCATTCTGAACTCTAGATTTGATATATAACCAATATCCATATTGATTAGGTCCCTAGCCTTTGGTACTGCCTCTTGTTCTTTTTTTTGTGTGTGTGTGTGGTGTGTTTTTACCCCTTGTCATTTTATTTATAAGAATATATGAACAAGAGAATAACATACTAAAAGGATGGCAAAGACCCCAGAAAAATGTGCATTAACCAAATCAGAAAAGACCCCAAATTGTGGGGAGAAGAAAGGGGGTAAAAAGAAGTTAAAAAAATATATATATATACTAGACTGGTGAATAGAACAGAGCCACCCACTTGATTCTGGGTGTATTTTGGTCTCTTAGAAGAAACTACTTCCCAAAATTTTAAAGAAAGAAAAATATATATATATATACACACACAAAAATAAGGGTAAACACAATGAAGGATTAGATATGACTGTAAAGATGAAACTTTTTAAAAAATTCTAAAAAAGGAGTTGGTAAGATAAGTTGGTTGGGAAAAGGAAGGAAAAGAAAGTGGAGAGAATTTGCTCAAGCTCCCCGTAATTCTAATAGGAACATAAAACTGGTCCCTTCTAGACAACAACAACAAAAATTTCCTCAACTCTTTCTATCACAATATTTTATTTCCATTGTGCCCTGCTCACTTTTCAGATTAAGTATCGATGTCACAGTTCTCTGGCAGAGTTCCCTATATAACATCTTTGCAGGGAAGAAAAGGAAATTTTTCTGCTAACAAAAAACAATGTACATAGGAAAGTCAAGTTTCTGCTCACTTGAGAATCAACCCCAAAGGTAGGGCAAATGAGAGTACTACTAAAATTTCCACTACTACCTCCATCCATGACATTACATCAACTGAAAAGGGAGCTATATAGTACAATACCTGGAAATATAGAATAATGGTCCACATCAATCCGAGAACTATTGATGGTCGGCCGTCAGCTATATCAGTGGAGTTAATGTTGACTAATTTAATCTGTTTAAAAAGAAAAACTGTACTAGTAATGTACTAGAAGATTATAGGCCATCTAATTATGCAATTATTAGCACTTTATTAGACATCAGTTGGACAATTTGGTCATGCCTCTATAGTGATACACAAGGGTAAGTTGGGTGAGCCATCAAAACAAACAAGTACATGGTTTCAGTGGAAATTTCAGGAGCATTCATTAGGTGCACACAATAAAAACATCCATAGAATGAATTTCAAAAAATTGTTTTAAGTTGAAAAAATATGACATCATGCAGGAAATTACCAACAAAACACCACACAGGGAAAATAAAAAGGTTATTTTTTTACATTTAGAAGTTGACTGGAACTTAAAAGAAACTGTGATGAGTAGTTTAAAAAAATGCACTTACTTTGAAGTTTGTTACCAAATAGCATGAAACTTATGTTCTCTTTTACCTATAAAAGTCAGGAGTTAAAAATTCTAAAATTTGTACTAACCGGTGATCCTCTGTACATGGACTGACATGAAAAACAAAGGGAGAAGATGATATACATACATAAATATTTTTTCAAAATCAGAGTTATTTGTTCAAAGGGAATAAAAATGTAGGTATAAATTTAGAACAAGATTTGGGGAATACATTATAAAGACAAAAGAAAGCAAGAAATAATAAAGTAGAAGAGACCATTAGGGTTTAGTTCCTGACTTTTGAGCATTCCGGATAGATGTTAACCCGTCTACAGTTGTCTCTAATTATTACCCTCCTAACTATTAAAACTGTTATTTCCTAAGTTCCAGCAAAATCGACATCTATCTTAGCCATTCTCAAAAGAATATGATTAACAACTGCTCACCATCCTTTCAATAATCCCTAAACAAAGTAGGAAAAAAAAAAATAAAGTAATCCTTAGATTTCTAGTTCAATAGTTCTCAGACAAGATTTAATACCTTGTGTTATTAATAATAAAGTTCAGAAGTTTGTAAATGGTTGAATCAGGCGTAAAATCATCCCACAAATACGTTACTCTGGAATAATCAGTTTAAATTTATGAGTAGAGTAAAAATTAGCACAAAAATCACTGTAAATAATCTGAAATATACCTATGAATGAAATTCATTCATCAGGTTTAGAGACAGGGGAAAAAAATTCAGAAATTCATAGATTACAGGCTTATGTGCCTATTTCTTTTAAACCTAGCACAACATGAGACAAATAATGCATGTTTGTGGAAAACAAAGAACATCATTTTTTTTTTAACCTTTTATGACAGAACCTATTGCAATGTCCAAAATCAATTACTCTGGTTTGCAGCTTCTCCAGAATTTTCTCCACATCCATTTTAGTATCCACAGGACATAGATACATAATACATGCTAATAACCGTAAGATTAATACCTTCCATAAATAGCAGATTATTTATCTTTCCTTATACATCTTTCTTTTTAAAAATGATGAGTTGAATTTTTTACCTCACTATGACGTTAACATATTGAACTTTTGCTAGAACCTGAAGCTATTTTGCTCAACTTCTGAAGAAGAAATGCTTTTCATAATTATTTTTTCTCTTAAAAACTGTGTGTTCCATAATGGGATTATGGAATTTATTCTTATTGGGCTTATGGAACTTATCCTATTAAATTCTTAATAGCTTAGGAGTGTGTGATGGGCAATAGAGACATTCAAAGAGAATGAAGAATTCCCAGGAACCAGAAAGAGAATGGGATCACATTGATCAAAGTCACCTTTGACCTGCTGACCTTGGGGATACAGCTCAAGAATCTGCTTTAACAAAATCTCTAGTTTTTTTTTTTTTTTTTAAATTCTGATGCATGTCAATATTCGAGAATCCTGTACCAGACCACTGGTATTTATGGCCCAGGGAATCTGGGGAAATTTGATTTTGCAAGCTAGAGGCCCATATGGACAGATGTGTATTTCCCCCAAAATCACATGTTGAGGCCCTAATCTCTAGTTTGACCATATTTAGAGACAGGACCTTTAAGGAGGTAATTAAAGTCAAATGAGGTACTAAGAGTGGGCCCTAATCCAATAGAACTGGTGTTCTTATGAGAAGAAGAGATACCAGAGCTCTTTCTCTCTCTCTCTCCCCACCCACACAGAGGAAAGGCCACAAGAGGACACAGTGAGTAAGTGCCTATCTGCAAGCAGGAAGAGACAAAGAAACCAACTCTGCTGGTACCTTGATCTTAAACCTCCAGCCTCCAGAACTGTGAAAAAATAAATTTCTGTTATTGAAGCCGTCCAGTGTGTGGTAATGCTATGGTAGCCATAACAGATTAATACAAGGCCCACAGATACTTCCAAAAAATATTCCAATTATTTGGGAATAAATTTTAAAAAATATTTAAATTAAAATTTCAGATTCCTCGCTGGAAATTAGAAATTGGAAAGCTTAACGCATGGATGCATTGCCACTTTATACTAGTTGCTCTCTACAATGAGGTGTAGAGTAAGTCATTCTAGCCATTGATACAGGCAGCCAACTACCTGCCTTATTTAATAAATTACTTTAAATCCAGATTGCTGACTTCTCTTGTTTAATTGGAAAATCTGGGATCCCTGTGCTTGCATTTCACTGAGGCAACTATAGCTGGAACTGAATGTTCGCTTCCATCTTCTGGACAGGGCACAAAACTTGCTTAATTCTCCTGGTTCCATAATTAGCCTCTAACTCACATCATCTTTAAGATTACCTATCTGACTTTACAGGAACCTAAATTTATGTCGCTTGTCTACACTAAGGGAAGTTTTAGAAAAACTGGTCAGTGGTTGGCTCCTTGCGTTACTGTTTGGAATGACCTACATGATACCTTCCTGGAGAAAGAAACTGGTGGAAATGGTACTGGATTTACTCATTAGAATCACATTTACACGGTTCCTATCAGGTTCCAATCCTACTGATTTATTCCTTAAATCAAGCCAGAATTCAAGGACTAAATTGATTTTCTATTACCTAAAGTAAAAAATCTAAGTGAGGGCAAATGAAGTCCAAAGGTCAAAAATAAATCCCTGAAAATATGTTGGAGATACAAGTTCTTAGATGATAAAAATAAAAAAAAATAGTAAGGGGGGGCGCTAAAGAGCCTCAAAAAAACTCATTCCCCCACAGTCAAATTTTATTACTTAGGGCTGTTCTGTGAAAATGATCTTGTGTAAAACAAGTCCTCTGTGAAAAGAAGATTCTTTGGTCTTTTTTGCAAACAATGCCTTTATAGGTTAAGTCCTTAAATTTTCCCCAAAACATTAGCAAGAGGAGTTTTATTTTTATATTCTAGCCAATGAAGGATAGATAGCTCAGAACAAAGTAGGACACTATAGTTATAGAGGTAAAAATGGGAGACCCAATGACTTGGAAGACTATAAATATCTTGTTCGACATAGCTTTTTCAGCTTTCTATGAAAAACTCATGGAGGAATCTGGAAGAAGAGGAACACTCCATTAATAATGATATTAGTGATCTGGAAACAATGTCCAATATTCTATAAGAAGCTAATATCATTTTTTCTATACCATCATAACGTTCAGAATCTCCCTTTGGCACAGAGTCTGCACAGCTGACTTGACTTTACATCATTTCATTGTACTACCAGCTGATCAACATATGAATTATTTAATGAACAGAATCAAGTATTTTTGTATTTTCTAGAGTTCCTGTTGTATGGAAAGTACTCACATATGCATTTCGGTAGTAAATAGATGAATTTAGTATATATAGATTTTGAAGGAAATAGTTGAATCATTCTATTTCCTAGGGGTATCTAGAGATCCATTTGTAAAGGTGGTTTTGGTACAGCCACAGACACTGAATTCCCACAAGTTGGGAAAAGGCTAAATATAAACCAGTTGGTGCAACTGGTTTGCAAGGAAACATGGCAATACCTAACAGATCACATACACACTTTTGACCCTGCAATCACACTTTTAGGAACTCACCCAGAAAATACCCTTCTAATAGTGTGAAAGTATGGGTGGACAGCCATTCATTGCATCACTGTGTTTGAAAAATACTAGAAACACCATAAATGCCCACTCATAAGAGAGTGGTTGAATGAACTCTGGCACATCCAGATAATGAATGCAGCTTTGAAAAAGAATGAGGAGGATCTCCATGAACCGATCTGAAAGATTTCCAGGATGTACTATTAAATGAGAAAAGCAAAGTGCAAGAATGTATTATAGGATGTTATCCTTCATGTAAAAAAAAAACAAAAAAAGGAGCGTGTACGGAAATACATCTGCTAATTTATGCAAAAAAAAAAAAATGTTGGCAGAATAAATTAGAAGCTAGAGATTGGTTCCCTGAGATGAGATAGGGAATGAAAGGGAGAAAGAAGGGAATGGAATAGAAAGGATAACAAGGCGTTGCCTCCTTGAAGCATGACGTTTACTCTTGGAACCATCATAATGTCTCCCCAAAATAAAAACAATAATAATCATCAATACCAACTAGAATGTGTGTGTGTGAAAAAAGGCATTACTCAAAACTGAATATACCTTGGTTACCTAACTCTATTACAAAAGACGAACATAATCACACTGAAGGGAGTAAAAAAGAACAAAAGTAACAAGTAAATCTGGAATAGTCTTTTTGACCGAATGGTGTAATACTAAAGACCAAAAGGCCTATACATACACACTGTTTTCCAGTGAGTATATCTGTTTCTTACAGGGGTGTGGCGAGCAAGTCTTAAATAATTTTATGTCTATACTCAGATTAAAAAATGGGTGAATGCATTAGAGATGAGACCCAGGTATCTCATTGTCAGAGAAAACCGAAACAAGTAAGCATGGAAGACCATTAACGAACCTTGCGGTATTGGACTGTAATCAGAAGCATCAGTTTAAACTCATGGTTTACACACACACACACACACACACACACACAGAAGGGAGGCAGGGGGAGACAGAGAAACATATATGCATATACCTGGAATAATAAACATTCATATTTTCTAGATCTGTCTGGGGGCAATGAAACTTCAGTAGCAATGAGCACACCTAGCACCCAAATGTCGCTCACTAATAAAAAGGACAAAGCTTGCTTAGGGAAGTGGTAGATTCCCAAACTGGAGCAGGAAAAATATAAATGTGGAAAAGCTGAAAAATATAAAAGAGGAAATGCCTGAAAAAGGATGGGGTTGGGGCACCTGGGTGGCTCAGTGGGTTAAGGTCTCTGTCTTCAGCTTGGGTCGTGATCCCAGGGTCCTGGGATCAAGCCCCGCATGGGGCTCTCTGCTCAGCAGGGAGCCTGCTTCCTTTCCTCTCTCTCTACCTGCCTCTCTGCCTACCTGTAATCTGTCAGATAAATAAATAAAATCTTTAAAAAAAAAAAAAAAGGATGGGGCCATATTAAAAGAGTATAGGAGCCAGCCTGAAAGAAATCTCAATGGCCAACGCTAGAACAATTTGAGTATTATTATTATTAATGGGTAATAATAATAATTGGATTATAATTATAGAATAAGTCCATGCCAAAATAAATAGCTGAATAAGTAAACAAATGGCGGGGGGGGGGGGGAGGTGGGGAAGGACAATCTTTACTCAGAGAACAATTTCAATTAATACATGTGAAAGGACTGAGGGAAACACAAAATCACCAGTAGGCAAACACCACAGAAATAATTACTGAAGGCAATCAATGCTAAAATCAGTAAGCAAAGTTTGCCGAGAAGCAGAATATCAGCCTAATATCAGTTATCTCCCCTAAGTTATTTCTCAATTTTAAAGGAAAAAATAGTAACTTTATCATAAAAAAAAACACTGCCGAAAACCTTGCCAAGTGATTGAGGTTAACATCACCAGCAACAAGACTTAGCAATCCTAGATCTGCTAACATGATGCCCTGAGAAGAATACAATATCACTTCCTTGGAATTCTTTCCACAAATGTATAAATAATCTCAATAGAATCTTGAGGAAACATCAAACAAAACCAAATTGAGAGACATTCTGCAAAAACAACTGACCGGCAGCTATTCTCAAGGTCGTGGAGGACAAGGAAAGACAAAGTCATACAGTGGAAGAGACCAAGGAGCCACAACAATTAGAGGCAAGGTGTGGTACTGGATTGGATCCTGGAGAGAAGTAAGACATTAATGGAAAAATGGATGAAATTAGACTAATGTCTATGCTTTAATGAATGGTATCACACCAATTTTAAATTCCTTATTTAATAATTGTGCTATGTATATAGCACAAGTATATGTATGAATATATGAGTGTGTACACACACAAACACACAAACACGTACTAGGTATGTAAGTTCCTCACATTATAGGAAGCTACTCAAAGTATAGACAGGAAATCTCTGCCTTTTTTGCCACTTTTCTGTAAATCTAGGATTATTTTACAATTATATGGAATGTCTCACTGTATAATTTACATGCAGTGTTTTTACTGCACAGCCAACTTGAAAAACATCAGTATGCCCACACCTTCTTCTTTAAAAAGGTGTTTTGTTTAGTCTCTTACCTTCCTTCCTTCAAGGAACTTGAGTGCCGTGCCAATATTGGCCACAGCATGGATTCGCTTCATACGGCGTCCTTGTTCACAAGGCTATAAACAGGAAGGAATAGGAATAAAAAAAAAATGCACACACTAAAAATATAATTATAAGATGAATTTAAATGGATTAAAAACAGACTTGAAGAATATTCAAGAACAACATCAATTTCTATAAAGTTTAGTAGAAACACAAAGGAGCATTATCGCCACAGTAGCTGGAAGGTACACTAATTTACTCAACAAAGACTCATTCTCAGCTCATCTGTTGATATAACTGCCTGTCAGGTTTCTGTATGCCAAGAGCAGAAATTTGCAAAATTCCCATGTTGCCTACTGAGACTGTCCCTCCTTTATGTGAGGAAACACGTATATGAAAAGTGCTCTTGGTACATACGTGCATGCGGTTATTTTAAATCAAGCTGCAACGAGCATGGGGTTGCATGTATCTTTTTAAACTGGTGTTTTGTTTCTTTTATTGTGCACTCTCAAGTGGATTGTTAGGTTTCTGCAAAGTGTTAAGGAGTTTTTTAAGGAGAAGGTTAACCAAATGGGTAAGAAGTAAGTTTCTCTGAAGTCCTTAACTCTTTCCTATTGCTACTCTTATTCTAATTTTTCAATGACAATTCATCATATTCTTTAAAAAAAAATTCCTAAGTGCAAATTAAATTTGGTGTTCCTATATTTATGGGCAATTAAAGATATATAATCCCTGATCCATTTAAAGAGTAAATGTTCCACAAATAATAATCAAAGAACATAGAGAAATCTAAGAACAGTAATTAAAAAATTAAAAATACCCTAAGACTTTAAATAAAATAATAGAGATTTCTCAAGAGATGCTGGCAGTTCAAGGACACTAACCCATTTGGCTCCATTTCCCAGATAATAGTGGTCAGAGTCAGAGTCCCAGGCTACGTGAACCCTGATGTTAAGCATAGTGTTCTTAATAGAGTTCTATTTTTGAGATATTATAGAATTCCTGAATAGTATTAATGCTCCTGAGAGAAATGGTCGTAACCACATTCTCCCTTTGAAAGCTCTAAAAAGATGCCAAGGATACACATTCCTTCAAACGATATTTCTCGTGTTAATGTGGTCCTGGACCATAATGACGTGCATAAAATTAAAAAAAAAAACATTTCCAAGGTTTATTTATAATTTCAGAGTAATCTCATTTCATGTAATTCAGAATCTTGAAGGACTCCCATGAATAAATAAGAAAGGTTAAACTGGAAGTTGCCATTGCATGTCTCCGTTTTCTTACCCACTAAGTAAGAACGCTGAGATTCTTTTAGAAATTTCTTCTAGCTTCAAGGTCTTATAATTCTATGTCTGAATGAGTATGGCACTTGAACAGAAGTAAGACTCTTATGTAAAAATATTTACTTTTTCTAGAATCATCTAGACTGGCAATTAAATGCCCATCAAGATTTCTGTACTTTGTTGGTCAAGTACACTGGCAAAATTTACTAATGAGGAAGGTTATATCTCTTTAATAACCAACTGAATTATAACAAAGGTTCCTTTAACCTTCTAGTAAAGAGCTTAATTCAGGAAGATATATAAAGATGGCCAATTATATCTGGAAACCAAGGCTGTACATATTTCAGTTCAATGACTCCCACATCTGGATGCTAATCCAGTTTATTTAGCTCATGCGTATACTTGTATATTGCAGATTAGCTTTTCATACGGGTTTGGTTTGATTCCCCCAAAGCAGAGTGTGAGACAAGGTCTTGGGTGCATGTAGTTTATTGGGGAGGTGACTATAGATAGTGAGAGTGAGGAGAGGTATGGAGAGTCAGACAGGGAAGAAGGAAAGTGCTTTTGAGGATTCCCACTGCGAGCGACTGGGCCTCAGTCCTGCTGGGGATCCAAGCACTCTAAAATATGTCACAGAATTGTCCCTCCTACAAATTGAAGGCTGAGCATTTATTCATGGACTCCCATCTCCACTGGTTGAGGGCCCTTAGGGATTACTAATGCTTCCATAGTTCAGGCTGCCTTAAGCAACTTGTGCCTTTGATAAAAAGCCAAGAGAATGGAATCCTGGAGACCTGTTAAGAGGACCTGAGGCAAGGTGCTACTACAGTGTGTGGGCAATGCCCTCCACCGTCTGAAATCGCACTCACTGAAGAGGGAGGCAAGCTGAGATGTCACAAGGGGAGCTGAAAGCATCCACCACAATGTGCATCCTAGTAGATAAATGATTTACACAAAGTTAGCATCAGTTTGTAATTTTTCAACAAACTCTTTTACAAAAGCTATTCTGAGGACTCTGCACAAAATTAACTGGAAATTGATGTTTAGGCAAAAACACTTAAAAAACTCAATTACCCAAGTAATAATGATGGGGTAGCTGTTGCCAAGAAGCAGTAGATAAAGAAAAGATGAGTACTCCCAATATTGGACTCTGTGTCTAACATGTTAGACAATATTTTGAAGATTATTTCCTAGGTACCTTTTTGTAATTATGACAGACAACATTTATAAGTAGTTCATCTTTGCAAACTTCTTACCTCTCTACTACTCTGAAATAATAAAAGATAAGCCAGAAAAATGAAATACAGATCTTCCTCAACTTACATCGGGATTATATCCCAATAAGCTTATTTTACGTTGGACATACTGCAAACCAAAAATACATTTAATATCTCTAACCTACTGGACATCACAGCTTCACCTAGCTCACCTGAAACATGCTCAGACCACTTACATTCACCTGCATTTGGGCAAAATCATCTCATATAACATACCTTATAATGGAGTGTTTAATATTTCATGTAATTTTACTCAATACTAAACTGAAAGTGAAAAACAGGAATGTCTGTGTGGGTACAGAATGGTTGCAAGTGTATTGGCTCTTTACCCTCACGATCAGTGGCTCACTGGCCCTCACCACTGCTCAGCATCACGAGAGGACCATCCCATGTGTCACTAGCCCAAGAAAAGATCCAAATTCAAAATTTTAAGTATGGTTTTTACTGAATGTGTCCTGCTTTCACACCACCACGAAGTCAAAAAGTCATGACGCTGAACCACTGTAGGTTGGGGGCTGTCTGTACTTTATTATTAAGTAATGTAGAAAAAGACATTCTGTAGTTCACTGTCAACGTGCTTTTTTTTCACTCTGCTGGTTCCACCGCACCTAAAAAAAGCTGTTCCTGTGACACATGATTGACGATGGAGGATGTCCACAAGTGTATGGAGAATGTCATGCTGATTTCCAACTTAATTTTCAACAAACAGCTACATAAATACTGCACAGTTATGCACCAACAATTCTTCCCAAATGGAAAGCAAACACTATGAGCTGAGGTAGTGTTAATCTGCAAGTCATCGTCCTGGATGCCACACAGAGCCAGAAGACGAACATGACAGATTAGTGATTAAATTCTTTTACTCTGCATTCTCAGGGAGCTCCTATGACATAGAATATTTCAGATCCACTAAAGGTGTGTCGGAATGCAAAAAGGAATGTATTCTCAGCTCCCAGAAGTGGCTGATAGGCTAGTGTTTCCAGGGTATTACCAACTACAAGAAGAGAACTTTGTCTTACAGGGACAGCACCCTTTCCACTCCCAATTCCACACCCCCAAATTCCAAAGGGGGACAATTTGACAAGTGTGGTCACAGGAAAAGTCCTTACCAGTTTCTGCCCAGAGAGAACCTCCAGAAGAGCAAGCAGCTTTACACCATCTTTCATGTCTTCAAAAAGATCATCTACCGCCAGTGGGGGTTTCCGCTGTAAGATTAAAAAAACAAACAAAAAAAAGAATAAATGCAAAAAATGCTTCTCTCTCTCTCTGTCATACTTTTGCCACTCATTTTTGTGAAATCTGTAGGAACAATTTCTAAATACATAAATTATTTTGGATCTGATTGGCAATTACCAATTATAGCAGAAAAACAACCCTTTGAAGAGAAATGTACTCAAAAACCTCAGGATACTTAATGCTTGGGTTTTCGTATACACACCAGCTTCTTTCTATAAAGGAATTTTTGCAAGGGTCAAAGAGATGTTATGGGGTAAGAGAAGGAAAATAAGTCACTATCAACATAAAAGATAAGAGAGACATTAATGCAGGGCCTAAACACAGAAGAGGAGGTGCCCCAGATAAACTATCAACCTCCCAACCTCACTGCGGGCGAGTACGTTACCACGGCTTCCCAGAGCCCATTCTCACCACAGCAACCTCCTTAGCTCAGTGGCCAGCTGTGGGAGCATTGCTAGCACAACTAGGGCTGCAGTTTGAATCTCCTGTGGGTTAGCTGGTCATGTCCTGTTCCACAGCCCGACAAATCCAGTTCGGCTGCCTTCAGAACGTGGAACTGAACCCAGAGGATCACAAGTGCAAGATTACAGACTGATCAGTACAAATCCATCACCACTACTGGAAAAATAAGTCAAAGCCCATTCTCCATTCATGGAGGGTTTTTTGTTTTGTTTTGTTTTGTTTTTTAATAAAGATCACTAAAATACCTATGTACTAGGCTTTGTCAAACCTTGAATTAAGGTCTCTCTTGGCTCAGAAGAAAGGGAAGTGGGGCACCTGGGTGGCTCAGAGGGTTAAGTGTCTGCCTTTGGCTCAGGTCATGATCCCAGGGTTCTGGGATTGAGTCCCACATGGGTTCTACTTCTTTGCTGGCTGCTCTCCCTGCTTGTGCTTGCTTTCTCTTAAAAGAAAGAAAGAAAGAGAGAGAGGGAAGGAGGGAGGAAGGAAAGAAGTAACAATGCTATTGTTCAGTGGAGGACTGAGATTTCTCACAGAATGAGAGCTTTTCCATTCATTACCTGGGCTCAAGCTCTACAGTTTTCTGGTTCTCACTGAAACACGTTAAAAGCCTAATGTTATATTTCTGACTTTATCCAATTGTCTTTCTTTCTAAAAAAGAAAAAAGATAGGAAAAGTTCTATGTAGAGATATTTAATCACCAAATGTTTTATTGAAATGAGACTTTTTTTCTCTACCCACTGATAGAAAGCATTTATATTTCTCCTATAACCACATGAATTACGGTCTCTGAATGGCACAATTCTAATTTTAAACGCATTTTCTCTCTTTATAAAATGAACAGCTGAATACATTTTGTTCTCATGCTGTGAAATACATGTTCAAAAATAACAGTTTTCATTTTTCAGGCATTCTCTTTTATATTCCACTATTCACACTGCTTATTATTAATATAGCAAAAATGTAATAATGACTTTATATTCTAAGCATGTAAATAAAATTATTACTGAGCTACAATGAAAACTATTCAGTGTGATAAGAATCAAAATTATTGTATTGGTTATATGTAATCATTAAAAATGCAGCCTGTTTATCATGCAGAATGTCCATTTGTATCCTAGTAATATAAATGCAGCATAACAATGAGGGAAAAGTTAATAAATATGTGATATATTCAGTGAACAAATGCAAATGAAGTTTTTCTTATACTGTGTTAACCTGAAAATATATAAAGAAAATGAAACAGAGCAGGGAATTTTCTTGAAATGATAAAAATTCCAAGAAATTTGAAACAAAAAAACCAAGTCACATCCATTCATTCATTCTGCCTTTGTTTACTTTTGTTTTTAAGATTTACTTATTTATTTGAGATTGTGCATGAGAGAGAGAGAGAGAGAGAGAGTGAGTGTGTAGGGAGTAAGGGGAGGGGCAGAAGGAGAGGGAGAGTCCCAAGCTGACTCCACACGGAGCCTGGGGCTTGCTCTCACCACCCTGAGATCATGACCTGAACCAAAACCAAGAGTTAGACGCTCAACGGACTGAGCCACCCAGGCAGCTCCCATTCTGCCTTTAAACACAAACTCGTCTCTGCCACTTGGAAGACCATTTTCTTGTGAACCTCTTCTGCCACTCACGTATCTCCTGTTGAATCAACGGCTGCCCCACAGTCTACCTTCCCCCGCCACCAGTTGCTTCTGCACAGGCTTATGGACACAACCAGTGGATCAGTAGTGACCACTGAGCAACTCAGCTCATCAGCCTCTCTGTGTTGACTGCTGGGACCAACCTCTCCCTCATCTATTCTTCCCCAAACCTCTTTGATGAGTCTGCCTTGTTCACTCTCCTTTCTTTCTGACTGTGGCCATCACCAAGATCAATCCTGATTCCTCTGTTCTCCACAGAATGCTATGTGGATACACATAACTCTTGAATCCTTCTGTCCAGGTAAATGACAGGCCCTCAATATATAATATTGGTGGAATGACTCACTGAATAAATGAATAAATGCAATTAAAAAAAATTTTTTGTAGCCCCTATGTGCATATTAATGGCTCTTAAAATGTGGTACATATATAATGGGTAAAGAAAAAGCTCTCGTTTCCAGGCAATCAGACTGCAAGTCAACACAGAATATCTTGTTTTTGAGTATCTTATTCTCAGTAAGAACTCATCAAGTATTTGTTGGAGGAATGATTGAAGTTTCCAGTCTGCATGATAAAGAAGGGAAGATAGTTTTTATTTCAAGAACAGACCTAAAATCCCCTCACTTCCCTCTTTCTCTGCTTCGTAAGTTCCTGCTCAATTTTCATGACTCAGCTCATCATATGTAATATTTTTCAGTTTTCCAACTAGAATTAAATCCCTCTTTTTCCCTAAATATATTGTTCAGATTAGAATGATCATGTTGCATTACAATTGGTTATTTACAAATCTGTGTCTCTAGGAATTCAGATCATGGGGCAGTTTCTTGAAGATAAAGAAGTTGGATATATCATTATATACCTAATACCAGGCACAGTGCTTAGCACTAGTTGGCAATAATCGTGTAAATGGTGAGTGAATCACACTCAACAGAGATATGTGATGCTTATTTGCAAATATCTTTGGGAATCTTAGAGATACACAGAAATAAGATTATGATGCAGAATTTCTCTTTTTATAGGAAATACGAGTTGCTTCTGGAAATTTTTCCACCAGTGTCTTCCTGCACAAAGTAAAGACATGTAGACTGATGGCTATTACCAGTCTAAATAGAAATTGGGAGAAAATATTTCTCCTTAAAATAAAAATGTTTGTATCAATTTAATTTGTAATGCACAGGTAACATATTTTCAACACACCAAATTATAGGACCAAGCATGATGTGATCGATTTTTACTTAACTAGTAAAAGAGGGGGAATAATAAACCTCTGGCTAGACTTACTATAAAGAGCTGGCAAAAATGAATAATAGAGAATGATCTTCATATTTTTATAGCTCTATCCAATTGCATATAATGTAAATATTGTGCAAAATTAACAAAACATTTATCAAAAATTACATCAGAATAAAAACATTCTAGGGATTATTGGACAAGTTTTGGTGTTCCATTTTGCATAAAGAATTGTTTACATGTAGCAAATGATCAAATAGAGGAGACCTTTATTATTTTGACTATATCACAGTTATTTTTGGAACAATGTTTTAGTAAGGAACCTTTAGGTAAAAAGTCTTCCTTGTCACATATATAGATATTTACAGCACCAATCTGAATACTTCGGCAGGATTTAGGTCATGGTACTGGCAGCCAAAAGAAAGGGTTGGAATGAAAGTAACTAATTGGAGCCTAACTTAATGGAGTAACAAAAACAATGTGCTTTTGGTCCTCTTGCCTATCAATTTTCAGTTTTAAGCACGAGACAGAAATCTTATCAGGTACGTTTCAAAACTACAATTATCATTTTTTATCATTTATCTTTTTTATCATTTATCTTTCTTTGGTACAATATTTTTAAAAATTATATTCTCCTTAGACTTGACAGTCACACTTAGATGTTCTATAGTGGAACCAAAATATATTCATGCTGAATCTGAGGCTATTCAAAGAACAGAATTGCCAGTTGGGTCAAGAGGAGAGGGAGACGGAGATGGGAAAGAGAACAGAGAAGGAGGCACTTCACTTCTGCA
The DNA here is from genome assembly GCF_030435805.1 of Mustela lutreola. Lineage (NCBI taxonomy): Eukaryota > Metazoa > Chordata > Mammalia > Carnivora > Mustelidae > Mustela > Mustela lutreola. Next base: position 14,186,096 of record NC_081295.1, on the reverse strand, counting down.
GCTACTCCCTTCTCTCAGCTCTCCTCAAACTAGGTTTAAACCTAAAATTCTGGCTCTCAGAGGACTGCCTGGATCTAAAAGTCCCTGGAAACACAGGGAAGTTGAGCATGGCTCTGTGCCTGGCTATACCCTTGGGAGCTAACTCATGAATGAAACAGACATCATGGAGCTTTGTTCTCTGTTTCTTCTCCACCTCCTTTATTTTTGTGATGCAGCTCCTTTAGTGACACATGATGAGCTTCAAAGCCATCCCTGATCTTTATGAAGTATAAAAGTACAGGTATCTTTGACATAATTTCTCCTGACCATTTCCTCTATTTGGGGAAGACAACCCACTCTCTCACATTGTGTGTGTGTGTGTGTGTGTGTGTGTGTGTGTGTGTATCTTGAGTCACTTTACTAGTCTATAAGCATCAGTATATATTTAAGCCTTACCTACCATCTATTTTCATTCTTTTATTCATGAAAGGATGACCATGTTTGCTCTGCCACATGTTGAGTTTATGCCCCTAGCAACAATTACGTTACTTAGAGGAAAAGGATTAAGAGAACAATTTTGACCAAAAAGATGTATCAGACATAACTATTTGGCATGAAATAAAAATTTTTGGCTTAGATCATACCCCTTGTAAGTGATTACATTTGAGCCCAGGTATATTAAACTTTGAGCCAGGTATTAACATAAATGTTTCCAGAATAATACATAAACCTGTAAATGTAATTTTTATCTAATATTAATATGAAAAGTAATACCTAATCAGCTGAAGTGCCGGTCATTCTACTAGAAAAAAAAATTATTAATAAAAGGCCACTTTTAAATGTGGATGGATATAAAAAAAGACTAAATAGTAATAATGGAAACATTATGTATATAAATACATACTGGCATAGAAAATAGTTGGCCTAATTCACACCGTGTCCCCTTGTGGTCATGTTTGTGCTAAAGTCCCATCTTCTGTTACATGAGTGACTTGAGCTGCACCATCACATTCTCTGCTTGGATCCAGAAGTTGGCTGGAATCAAGCTGTCACATGGCAATGGCCTAAATACAATTATCACCAGGTCCTGCTGTTGAGGCCCCAAGAACCACTTGCCTCAGTCTTTCTCAAGATTGGGTCACTCAGTACATCAAGGCTCCTCAATAACTCTACTAGAAGGACACACAAGACTCAGAAGAGCTCATATACTTAATGATTACAAATAATTACAGTGAATGGACACGTTATGATCAGCAAAGGGACAAAGCTCATAAAGTAGGGTCCCAGAGAAATCATGTATGAGTTTCCATGGATGAATGACCTTCCAGGAGAAGTACATAGGACATGCCTAATTTTTACCAGAATGGTATGCAGTGATATGTGAAGTGTCACAGACCAGAAAAGTATGCTCTAGCCCCATTGCCTGGGTTTTTATTTGGACTTTGTCACTTAGGCATACAGTGCTTACATAACTGGCCTCAGCTACTCAAACTCCTGCACTTCCCAACAGGTAGGTTTTCACCATGAAACACATTGTTAAACTGATCACATCAAAGTAGAACAGCATGGTCCAAGGTCCAGGCATACAAAACACTCCTATCAGGCAGAATTTCCCAAGGGCTCAGAGGTGAGCTCCTAGGAGCCAGTTAAGGACAGTTCCTAAAGATAGGTCTTTATTTGCAATGTACAGAGTTTGAGCAACCCAAGCCTGCTGAGCTAACCTTTTCCTGCCCAGTCAGAGAGTGTATCTTTTCAATAGATTTCACTTCTTAGTTAAATAATTTAAGATCATTTCATTTACTTGCAACAAAATAAAGCACAACCGACACGTGGGTCCATTTTGTTATTACTTTGTAAACACCATCTTGAGGGTAACAGTTTACGGTTCAGTGCCCTTCCACTGCTACCCCTTGATCAGACCCACATGAGTGACCAAAAATACTTTATTGATGAAAGTGTGCCTTTTCAGGGGACCTGATTGTATTTGATGCAAAAAGATGTTTTATAACCTTTTGACCAACTGATACTGGTAAACGACAAATGTAGACACAGCTGAATGTTGCTGATAAACAGTTAAACATACATACATTCCTGCATATATTCCTGCATAAATAAATAAATAGAACCATTTCACATGGACCACTATATGCCTATATCCAAAAATAACACATTTTTATGGCGATAGACTAAAAATATTTTTACCATTTTTAACTTTGCAATAAGAGGATAATCTTATGCACGTCAGTTAAGGTGAAAGAAGCATTGGGTATGAGGCATTCAGAAATGTAGAAGGATATAAATCTACCTCAAAACATTACTAGCATACTATTGCTTTATCAACAGATATACCTACACATCTGCTAGAATCTTAGAGTTCCTTAGCCTCAAGTATCCCACAGCTATCAAAGAGCTTTACAGTGTGAAGAATTTGGTCTTGAGCAAATAAAAGGGCAAAATCTCCTGTTTCATGCCAGGACCAACCCAGGTCTTCATTTATGATCATGACTTTGAATCTCAGAACCGTTGGATAGTCTTTTACTGAATGCTTTCCCACGTGGGGAAAGAGCTCTGAAAACATTTTATGACACACAAAAAAGCTATGGCATTTTAAATACCCTAGTGTTTAAAATTTGTGATTGCTGGATACCCATTGATACCAATAAAAATGAACTAGAAAAGGCCTAAAATAAAAGCACAGGGCGCAGATGACTCTTGACTCCAACTGAGACACACAAACACACACACACACACACACACTACACACACACACACACACACTGTTGAGCACTGTCAGGCTTGCTGAAAATTACACATAATCACAGCTTAAAATATTCTCAAAATGGCCTTCTGCACAGGCTGTAGAGGGGTCCCAAGGCAAAGGCAGGTTCTCATGGTGTGCTCCGTGCACTCTGGAAACCTCTGTATACGCAATGACCCATTACTTCTAAAGCCAGTCAAACTACCTCTGGTTTCCGCAGGTTTCAGGTAGAAACTATTTCACAGGCTGAAGGACAGCAAGTGTACAGAGAAAAATCCCACCACAGAGCCAGTCGATAGCGTGCTCATTCCCTGATGGTTATCTGCTGGGTGGGAGCAACAAGCTGAACAACAGGAACAGAGAGCAGTGGGAAGGAAAGAGGGGTTGACCAGCAGATGTGGAGTGAGTTACCTCCCCAAAGACTGGCTGAGAGCCCACCACACTAAATTGTTTAAAAATGCCAAAGTACCCTGGACCAGAGCAGTAAAATCATAACTCTAACCACTGGTGGTGGCCACATAAAATTAACTCAATATCTAAAAGTTTTGCAATCATATTCAGAAAATCTAATTAGATGTTCCAGTATCTCCAGAAACAAGGTAAAGTAACTACAATTGTATGTGTAATCTGTTTCTCTTTCACTGCCTTCATAAAAACACTGCTATGATGATTTTCCATCTCTCCTTGTCAAAGGTGAGGAGACAGTTCCCATTCTTTTTTATTTCCTATGACAGCATAATCATTTCCACTTCCTTAATTACTTAGTTTAATTCCAAATACATCTAATTCCAAATACCAAAGGCAATGACTACTGTTTCAGCCCAACTTTAAATCTGTTTGGAAAACTCTGCTCTTAACAATTTTCAGGTATTATAAGATTATTTTCAGTATACAGCATAAAAGAACCTACTTGTTTATCTAGGTACAAAGAATGTAGCAGTGAACAAACCAGAAGAAATAATCCCTGCATTATGATGCTTATATACTAATGAGGGACATGGACAGGAAAGAGAGCAAATAAGCTGTCTCATTGAGCACAGACTGATGAGGGGCCAGGCCACAAGGAGGGATTTAAGTTAGGAAGCTGTTCAAGTCATCCAGGCAACAGACTCGGTGGCTTAAACCAAGGTAGTAAGTAGCAGAGGTGGTGAGCAGAGGTTGGATTCTCAATGAATTCTGAAGGATAAAGTCACCGATGTTTGTTGATGGGGCAGATATGGTGTATGAGCAAAGGAAAAGAGGAAAGAATAACCCCAACTTTGTACGGGATAAAATAACTTAGGGAGAGTGATTCTTTTATGCTATGTACTGAAAATAATTTTATGACGCATGAAAATTGCTAAGAGCAGCGTTTTCCAAGAAGGCCACCACCAGAATCTAGAAAGAGGCAAGGATGGGTTCTACCCAGGGTAAGAGAGGGAGCATGGCTGTCTAGACTTGAGAACACTGAGATAATAAATTTCCCATGTTAAGCTGCCCAGTATGTGTACTTTGTTATGGTAGCTTTGGCAAATGAACAACAGAATCTAAATAACATTTTATAATGCTTTTCAAAAATTCTTCTAAAAAGTGAGGAGATGCTCATATCATGCCTGGGGTCATCCAAAAGACCGTATTTAGAAAGAATATTTAGTGCCAATCCTTAATGGCCCCATAGATCTAAGTTTGGCAGATGGAGAAAGAACTGCTTTTTTCTTATTAAAAAGCAGCTCCATTTATAGAAACACTAAACAATGACTATTTGAGACCTATTTGTTTTTCCCTAAGGACCTAATGTCAAACCACAGATTTATTTCACAGCAAATAACATAAAGACTGAATCAGGGGATTTACACATGAATATAACACTCTATCTCATTTGATGAAATGAGAGAAAATGTGAAATTACAAAATTCTGAAGCCAATGGTAATGTCAAGAATATTTACATTATCTTTTTCTAATAAAAATTTAACTTCTGGGACACCTGGGTGTTTCAGTCAGTTAAGCAGCTGCCTTTGTTTCAGGTTCTGATCCCAGGGTCCTAGGAAGTCTAGGACCTAGGAAGCCTAGGTCCAGGGGGGAGCCTGCTTTTCCCTCTCCCTCTGCTCCTCCCCCTACTGGTGTGCTCACATGTGTGCTCGCTCTCTCTCTCAAATAAATAAATAAAATCTTTTTTAAAAATCTAATTTCTTATATACATATATTTTTATCCCCAGGTCTGTGAATCACACAAAATATATGTTTATAAAAAATAAAAAATTTAAAAAAAAAAAAAAGTAGGAAAAAATAAATAAATAAATAAATAAATTTAAAAAAAAAAAATCTAATTTCTTGTGAAAGTTTTTTGAAAAACACATCTTTAGGTTGCTTCCTTTGAGGGCCACAGTGGCACAATACAATTACCATCGCTTACGAATTGCGCATGAAATTCAGGAATTTGCTAAGATAGATAAATTTTAAAATGTGAAAGAACTAACATCTTTATAACTGTCAATGTTTAAAATATTTACCCCAACCTAAATTCTTTTATTTTAAAGATTTTATTTATTTACTTGATAGAAAGAGATCACAAGGCAGAGAGGCAGGCGGGGTGGGGGGGGGGGAGCAGGCTCCCTGCTGAGCAGAGAGCCCGATGTGGGGCTCAATCCCAGGATCCTGAGATCATGACCTGAGCTGAAGGCAGATGATTAACCGACTGAGCCATCCAGCTGTCCCCAACCTAAATTCTTTACTCAGAAATGAAGGCTATTCTGTCAGATCTAAAAAACAACAGCCCTTAGGTAGGAATTCCCTCACATTCAAGTCCACCTCATCTCACCGCATCTCAAATTCAGGCACATCCACACTCATCCTTCTTATTTCCTTTGGTCTCGAGAAGGGGACGTCTCTCCTTTGGTACAAACCTACATGTTCCACCCATGCTCTTAATTTTCTATCCCATCTTGCCTCCTGGAGAGCCTGTGGTCATGAAACAACTTTTCTCCCCTTCTTTTGAAGTCTCTTCCCTTCTACTAGTTCTGGATCACTCCTTTCAGTAGACACACACTTAAAACTACCCTTTATTAAAACAGCTCATACCAGATCCTGCGTTATGTTTTAGCTAATACTCTATCTCACGAACAGGTAAGGTACCTTCATTGCCCTAACATCCTGACCTCTCATCTACTCATCAGTGTTCTAGAATCTGATTTCTGTTACAATGTGGCTACTCCCTGTGGTGGTCAATGATTTTCTCACTGCCAAATTAAATGGGTTTATCTCTGAGTAATTTCTGTCTAAAAATGAACTACTAGGTTTCCCTAAGCCTGTTGTATTCTCTATGTCTAAGAATGATCTCAATCATTTGCTTATGTCAGAAATCTAGATAGCATCTTTGGCTCTTCTCCAAGATTCTGATTAATTACTGAGTCCACTCCTATATGTCTTTCAGTGCGTCTACTTTTCTCCTACTTCACCATTAATGTTACTAGTTCCTATTTTAATTTATGACAGAGAGAGACAGAGATGTTTAGGGCCAGGGTGATAATTTTATTTTTCTTGTCTAAGATTCTGTAATGTCTCCCATTGCCCATAATACAGGTGAAATCCTCCTGATGACTGGCCTTTGACCAATGTTGTCAGCCCACTCCTGGAATCATACATATATTCAGGTATTCTGAACTTCCTCCATTTCCTTTAAAGTACCATGTTTTTTCTCATCTCTCATCTTTTAAAAACATTGGTTCCTTCATGTGTCAAACCCCACAGGCATTTCTCAAGCTTTAGCTAAAATGTTTCTTCTCTGAAAGCCTATTCTGATGCTTTCCTTCAGATTTCCCCTGTGGTTAGCTGTGCTTGCCCTGGGCTTCCTGACACCCTGTACTTCTCTCTCATGGCATCTACCACACACCTTGTGGTAATTGTTTGTTTCTCCTGTGAGATATCAGTTCTAGGATGGCATGGACAACGGGTCTGTTCACCACTGTGTCCACAACCTCTAACGCATACTAGATCCTTAAAAGGTATTTGCTGCCTAAATAGCTAAAGAAACAAATGCAGCATGAAAATAGGTAACACAATGATTAATGCCCAAACTTAAGAGGCTTGGGGTTGAAATCTGGTTTTTTATCTACTTGCTATGTGACCTTGAATTTATTAATTAACACTAAGCTTCAGGGTCATCATCTGTGAAATGGTGAAAATTATACTTTTATTTGATTCTTGTAGTAAAGATTAAATTAAATTGAAGACAGAGTTGAGAGGGCAGAGTAACTGGCACATGGTTAAAGATGAACGCAATTTTAAAAATATTTTTAGCAGTGAGTGATGAGAAGCTAGAACTGAATCAGGATCTAACTTTGAAAAAACATTACTTGAAATCAACATCAGGCTAATTAAAAAAAACAAATACCTTCTTTCACTAATAGGGCAAACAGAAAAGAAAGATTCAGGTATCTTCCTGAAAAGAAAATGATAGAGTTCGTGTCTGAAGAAACCCCATCCCCGAAAGGAATTATCAGGTGTATGAAATAAATGTAACTCACTAATTTTTGTTAGTTACATTTCATTACATTGACCATTTGTGATGTGTAATGTTTTACATAATTGCAGAACCATAAAGGCTTCAATTTGAAAACAAAGCAAACATTTTTAAAAATGAACTGCTAATTACATCCACAAGTTCAGAAAATCTACATCTGTGTACTAAAAATGGCATAAAACATTGTGTATATATACCACATCTTCTTGATCCATTCATCTGTTGATGGACATCTAGGTTCTTTCCATAGTTTGGCTATTGTGGACATTGCTGCTATAAACATTCGGGTGCATGTGTCCCTTTGGATCACTACATTTGTATCTTTAGGGTAAATACCCAATAGTGCAATTGCTGGGTCATAGGGCAGTTCTATTTTCAACATTTTGAGGAACCTCCATGCTGTTTTCCAGAGTGGCTGCACCAGCTTGCATTCCCACCAACAGTGTAGGAGGGTTCCCCTTTCTCCGCATCCTCGCCAGCATCTGTCATTTCCTGACTTGTTGATTTTAGCCATTCTGACTGGTGTGAGGTGATATCTCATTGTGGTTTTGATTTGTATTTCCCTGATGCCAAGTGATATGGAGCACTTTTTCATGTGTCTGTTGGCCATCTGGATGTCTTCTTTGCAGAAATGTCTGTTCATGTCTTCTGCCCATTTCTTGATTGGATTATTTGTTCTTTGGGTGTTGAGTTTGCTAAGTTCTTTATAGATTCTGGACACTAGTCCTTTATCTGATATGTCGTTTGCAAATATCTTCTCCCATTCTGTCAGTTGTCTTTTGATTTTGTTAACTGTTTCCTTTGCTGTGCAAAAGCTTTTGATCTTGATGAAATCCCAGTAGTTCATTTTTTCCCTTGCTTCCCTTGCCTTTTGCGTTGTTCCTAGGAAGATGTTGCTGCGGCAGAGGTCGAAGAGGTTGCTGCCCGTGTTCTCCTCAAGGATTTTGATGGATTCCTTTCGTACATTGAGGTCCTTCATCCATTTTGAGTCTATTTTTGTGTGTGGTGTAAGGAAATGGTCCAATTTCATTTTTCTGCATGTGGCTGTCCAATTTTCCCAGCACCATTTATTGAAAAGGCTGTCTTTTTTCCATTGGACATTCTTTCCTGCTTTGTCGAAGATTAGTTGACCATAGAGTTGAGGGTCTATTTCTGGGCTCTCTATTCTGTTCCATTGATCTATGTGTCTGTTTTTGTGCCAGTACCATGCTGTCTTGATGATGACAGCTTTGTAATAGAGCTTGAAGTCCGGAATTGTGATGCCACCAACGTTGGCTTTCTTTCAAAAGAAATGAAATCTTGCCATTTGCAACAACATGGATGGAACTAGAGCGTATCATGCTTAGCGAAATAAGTCAAGCAGAGAAAGACAACTATCATATGATCTCCCTGATATGAGGAAGTGGTGATGCAACATGGAGGCTTAAGTGGGTAGAAGAATAAATGAAACAAGATGGGATTGGGAGGGAGACAAACCATAAGTGACTCTTAATCTCACAAAACAAACTGAGGGTTGCCGGGGGGGAGGGGGTTGGGGAGAAGGGGGTGGGATTATGGACATTGGGGAGGGTATGTGATTTGGTGAGTGCTGTGAAGTGTGTAAACCTGGTGATTCACAGACCTGGGGATAAAAATATATGTATATAAAAAATATATGTTTATAAAAAATAAAAAAAAAAAAAAAAAATGGCATAAAACACATATACACAGAAGATTCTTGGTTTTTCTCCCTGCTTCAGTAACATTTTTGTTTTAAGGAAAGTATTTTTTTAAACAGATTGCTCTCTTATTTGCAACCAATCTCTTCATACAGCTGTCATAATATTTATAAAGAATTATTATAATAGAATGGAATGCCATCAGTAAAAGGGCTTGTTATTTTATTTAATTAGAAGTAAATAGTTTGTTAATTTGCAACTGAGCAGAGCAGCCAAGAACAAAATTAAAATTTTCCCATTAAAAACACTCCCCTAAATCCATCTCCATTAAATATCTTTTAAACATCTCCTAATGCAGCCAAGATTGAATGATCTTAGGAGAGAACAATCGATTTCTCTACTTCTCAATTCACTCTTAAAACCTGATACAACCTAACATTAAAGTTATTTCTAGATATACTCAATTTCCAAAGAAAACTTGTAGAAGATAGATACAAATTTTCTATCTAAATAATGAGTCCTTTAAATTGTCCTTTAAAATAAAAGTTTTATTCTTTAAATTTTCTTAAAAATTTTAAAGACAACATTGTAGTAGCAAGATATTATCATGGAACTTAAGGTGAAATGGTTTACCATTCCAGTTTAAATCCCAAACATTCCCATGACTACTCTGCAAAAGCTCTCACACAACTGAGATCCTGCCAAATATTTACAACTTATATTCTAGAAAAAAGTTGAAACTCTTTTTTTTTTTCTCTGCCAACTTATTAGCACCTTTCTCTTTTCTTGTTCTTAGAGATAAACTAACTTGATACATTCTGTAGCATAAGAAATAAGTGAATTAAGACTAATACCTTGGCAACTAGCATAAAAATATCTTTGACATGGGTCATTCCCTTACCTTTATTGGTAGATGTCAACAGAAAATTATAGGGGAAAAAGAAGACAACCAAGGAATAAAATGCATTTTAACTCCTTAAATGGTTTGGTTCTGAGATTATCTGAATGATTCCAGAGCACAGAGCTATGTACTACAGGGATCACCAACAATAAAATGAAATCCTCAGGTCAGGATTGAGTTTTCATCCTTATTTTATAAGTTCGGAAGAAATTCTCGTGTTCTTCAAGCCAGACCTCAGAATGAACTTGGGGCCAGTTACAGACTGAATGCTTATATGTCCCCCAAACCCATGTTGCAGCCTTAACTGACCACTGTGATAGTATTTTGAAATGGGGGCTTTGGAAAGTAATTAGATGTATATGAGGTCAAGAGGTGATGCCCCATGATGAGACTAGTGTCCTTAGAGAAGAGGAAGAGAGACAGAGTTCTCTCTCTTTCCTTCTCTGCCATGTGAGGACCCAGCCAGGAAGAGGGTTCTCTCCAGGAACCAAATCTGTCAGCACCTTGATCACCTTGATTTTAGGACTTCTTAGGCTTTCACAACTATGAGGAATAAATGCTTATTCTCTAAGTCCCTCATCAACAGTATTGTGTTAAAACAGCCTAAGTTGACTAACACAGGGTCCAAATTTATCGAGTATTTGTTGGACAAAGTAAACAATCTAACATACAAACAACCCATCAAACCAGATTCAATCTGATCCAACAAATTATAGGGTACCACATCCTTTCAAAGCTGACAACAATTATGTCTCCTTCCTGGGGGAAGACTATCTTTTAGTTACAAGATAAACCACTGCTTTGGTTATTCAATCACCAAGAAGAAGGAGGGAAAGTTGGTTTCAAAAGCTTTGGGGGATAAAGAGAAAATGTTGAGACAGGTCAAACTGCTTATTCATGGGTTACTTCTTCTAGTGAGAAATGTTTTCATCCTGAGTACTTAGGACTTCTCTGTCACTGAAAGCCTGGATGTTGCTGATAAGTGATTGGGAGCTGAAGGCCAAAAATTATAGAAGCTCCTTTCATAAGGGACTTAGTAAAACCCTGGGCCTAAAATATGCTTTTGTGAAGCTTAGCTGACTACGGGTGTACACGCACACCTGTGTGCACGTGTGTGCACATGCCTGCTGTCCATGTCCATGAGGTGCTAGAGTGATGGGACCAAGCACACTCAAGCAACACAGAATGGCTTTGGAAACAAGCCTTCCAATGGAGGCAGCTGGAAAAGTGACACAATATCCCGATCCAGAGGCCAGATCAAAGATATGAGGTTGGCCTTTTTTTTCTATTGCAAGTGAAATATCATCATTCTCACCTCAGAAGTCAGGGTGCACTTTGCCATGGTGCAGGAAGTGTGTGTTTCCATTTCAGCTTGGGTGTGCCTGTACATGGGAGCTCAGTGAGACTCGGAAGCCCAGGATGTGCAGGTTGCGTGTGTTTTTGTAGGGGCGGCATCAGACAGAAAGAGGTAGTTAAGGACGGGGATGGGGAAATTAAGATAGAGACAGACGGCGTGGAGTAATAATGGATAGGAGACAGGCGGGGAGAAACAGAGATGGCCCAGGGGTAGGAAAGAGATGGAGGGACAGTGAGAGAGAGAGAGGGCTCGAAATGAAAACTCAGATGGGGATGAAGGTGGGCGAAGGATGTGGAAAGAGAGGGGGCGATGGTGGGGAATTGTCATTAGCTGCCGAGACAAATGCAGACAAACACTGACTCCACAGCTATCCTAAAACTCTGCCAAGGTGGGCCACGGCGTCAGACTGGATGTTTAAAATGTTTTCCAGATATAAGTGAACCAGAAAAGGAACATATCCTCAAAGAAATTTGAGGGGTTTAGCTATGTTTTCAAGATACTACAACGTCCATGTAAGGAAGTTCAGGAGAACAACCATAGGTATCATTGTTCTGCTTCAGTTTTGGGGTGTTAAGGTGACCCAAGAAAGAAAGAAATTGAAATATGTAGAAGGAAAAAAAAAACAAAACTAAACAAAATCTCTATGACATAAAGGTTATGATGGAGCTAGCGGCTACGGAGGTAATAAGTTTCTGGGTTTTTTCAAAATAGTAACCTTGACACAAAAATGTGTGAAGTAGGGAAAACAGATGGACTTTAGATTCATTTCTGGATTAAAATCTCAGCAGTGCCCCTTAGCAGGCATATGAAGATGTGTGCTACAGAAGAGCCTGTGTAGGGCCCCTGGGTGGCACAGTTGGTTGTGCGACTGCCTTTGGCTAGGGTTGTGATTCCAGGGTCCTGGGATCGAGTCCAATATAGGGCTCCTTGCTTAGCGGGGAGCCTGCTTCTCCCTCTGCCCCTCCCCCTGCTTCTGCGCTCTCTCTTCTCTCTCACTCTCTCAGATAAATAGAATCTTTTTAAAAAATGCCAAAATAGGAGCACCTGGGTGGCTCAGTGGGTTAAAGCCTCTGCCTTTGGCTCAGATCATGATCCCAGAGTCCTGGGATCAAGGCCCACATTGGGCTCCCTACTTGGTGGGAAGCCTGCTTCCCCCTCTCTCTGTCTGGCTCTCTGCCTACTTGTGATTTCTGTCTGTCAAATAAATAAATAAATAAATAAATAAATAAATAAATAAAATCCTTAAAAAAATAAAAATGCCAAAATAACCTGTATAAAACACTTGGCACAGTACCAGAAACTAATCATTTTTCCCCATGTGATATCTTTACTATTCTAACAAAGTAAGAAAACATAAAGACTCTGCTGCTCTTGTTGTATTAAAATGCACTTCTGCGTGGTACTTAGCACTGTGCTTAGAGCTGTAAGATCTATAAAGAAATTCTAAGAATCAGCATGGGCCCTGAAGACTTTACATGGTTGTTGGGAAGCAGAGATACACAGTGCAAAACAGTTTAAGTGATGTTTAACTTCACCCATGCTACAGGTTCTGGAGAAGTGCTACATTTTAGATTCTGCTTCACCAGACCAGGAAAACCAGAGCAGAGGGATGGGCGCTGGAGGAGGGGGTGCAGGGGCAGCACAACCATCCTGAGAGCATCCGCTAGGGGGCAGGCTCACTGCTTCCCAGGTCGTCAGAAAAGACTTGTTGAGTGGGAGGGCCTAGCACCACACATTAATGGTAGGACTTAGATTTTAGAAGGGAAATTACAGGGTGAGTTTACAAAGCAGGGCTAGAAAAGAGAACAGGAAAGCACGCACACTGGTAAAGCCTCGTCTAATAATCAGTTATTACATAACATGTAAGGTAACTTTGAGCAATGCTAAAATGATGACAAAAATATTTTTGAAAGTAAGTTCTTGTCATATAATCCCTTCACAAAAGCCTTTCATATACTGTCTGCCGTGGCTTACAGTCAGATTTTCCCATCTTTTTAAGTATTCAGTACACAGATGAGCATATCCCAATAATTCTACTTTAAAGACTTGACAACGATATTCAACTCCTGATTTTAAAAACCTGAAAAAATTAATTATAAGTTATTTTTTCCAATCAGATTAGAAAACATAGTTAACCTCAGAGTGTTAATAGTGTAAGGAAATGGGCATTCACAGAAACTTTTGGTATATATTAAAATTATAAACATGCAAATCTGTTGACTATTGACCTGCTTCTAGAAATTTATCCTAAGTAGAAATATGCCCAAGGATTTTCAAAGTAGCATTTTATATAATATTTACTAATTGGAAACCCATAAATGCATCAAGAGGAAACTGGCTAATTTATGATTCATAATTTATAAGTAATTATATCTATAATAAAATACAATTCAGCCAATAAAATTATTACATACCTCTGAATTAACATGGAAATATATAGTGAGTAAAACAGAGGCATATACAACAATATCCTATAAAACCATTTTTGTGAAATCGCATGTGTCTGTGTGTAGAAAAATGGTGATCAGTATGTTAGTAATGGTTGTATCGGTATCATGAGATTTAAAGGTGATTTCTACTTTCTTTATACTGTGTAAGAGGCTTATCATTAATATTACTTGTAATTAACATGTAATCTTTTTAACAATATCAAAAACAGTAACTCTATTTTCATTTTGGAAAAAAAAAAAATCTTTCCCAATTAATGACAATTCTGTAGTAAAGTAATGGCCGGCTGGCGCCAGCCAAGACCAGAGAAAATGAGCCCCCAGGGGCATTTACTGCCTTGTCACAGGGCAGATTCTGGGGACAACCACTGTATGAGAGAATTTCCTTCTCATCAGGGGCTTTTGGAAAGAGATTATAGAGGAGATAATCCCAGTTTATCCTGTATCTAGACGCATCTTTTAGTCTGCTGTCTTTACTGGACTGTGAGCTTCTCAAGCCTGGGAAAGTGTCTTACCAACATCTTCCTGTCTCGAAAGCCTAGCTTAGATATGCAGTGAGCAGTTAATTCGTACAATGGGACTGTAATAAATCTCCATGCTTTGTTTGCTTCTGAACTATAAAAGAGGCTTTGGGGAAGTCCCTGATAAAAAACTGCTCATAGGGTTATGTCTGGCACACTGTAGGCACCACTCCCAGCAAAAGGATCCGTTAACTCAATTCAGACAACTGTACTGTTGTCTATGTTTATTTTTACAAATGCAATGGTTTTTGGTTCACATATTTTTTCATCTGCATATTTATGAGACTAATTTGATTGTAATATTGCCATACTGGGATTTGTTTTATTGTAGCATTTATATTCAAAGTCATCACAATGTACAAATACACAGTCTCCTGATACAACCTAATGTCAGTGTGGATAATCTCGGAATAATTAATCTTTTTAGTGTCTTGCCACCATGGTCACTTTGCTATCAAAGCACGTAAGAGGGGAGCCCAGATGCTGGCATCATCTACTCAGACTGAATTCTTTGCTCAAGACAGACCACTCCTTGCTTCTTTCTGTCCCAAATAGAAACAAGTACATTAAAAAAAAAAATTGAGCACGATTTCTCCTTTCCACTTGACATATACATTAGTACAGAGGAAATGACTGAACAAACCATTTTGATCAGAATTCACAGAATTGACATGAAGTCACTGCTCTTGACTCTAGCAATCCATTCATTTACTCTCAGAGACAGTGTTAGCAAATGTCACAGATAGGCAACAGTTAAACTGATAGAACTTCCAATATCATTGATTAGTATTAGTGAAAAGAGTGCCAACAGCATTCCTTTATTACACTTGGCATTTAATGATTTATTGGCTCCAAAGAAGAAAATATAGAAGTCTGGGTAGTTTCCTTTACCTTGGCCAGATGAGAATTGATCCATTTTGTGAAAGTACGTTTTTGTACTATCTCTTGCTCATCTAGAAGGAAAAAAAAAGAAAAGAAAATGAATCTAGTTAGAGGACACAGTATATCATAAAGTTGTATCCTAAAAGACATTGGGTTACACAGTTTAGAAGTAATCATAATATTATTTTATCTTCAAAACAATTTTGCCAATTGTTGTCTTGAAGGAAGTGCCAGTAAAACTCCTATTTGATTACTTCTTTATACATTACCAGAAAATGCTTCCAAATTTTCAATATATTAGCCATATGTTAACCTTCACTCACTTATTCAAAGCTCATATACAATCATACCTCAATAAAGCTGTTTGGAAAAAGTTCACTGAGACCAACTAAGTGCCAAGTTTTAGGTTAGATCCAGAGATACATAGAAAACAACAAGGCAACATCTTTGCCATGAAAAATCTAGAAGTAGAGACAGACAAGCAAGAGCATATGTACAGTAGAGGATTACACAGTAATGTAATAAGACAGAGCTGTGTATGTGAGGCATTACAGGGACTTCACCCAGATTGCATGACCTCCAAAGATCCCACCACCTCTTGAAGTCCACACCTCTGTATAAGCAGACTACGGTAGTACCTGTGACTTGTTTCTGATCAACAGACTGTGGCAAAGTCCTACCTATAAAGATGTTACTTGACGTTAGATTCCATCTTAGCTGACCAGAGTGAGAAATCCTCCTGGATCCTCCTGCTTCTTCTGAAGAAGCAAAAAGCCATGTTGTAAACTGCCCATGGAGAGGGTCATGTGACAGGGAAGAGAGAGATATTTTTAGAGAAGGGTGGTCTCCAGCCAAAAGCCAGAAAGAAGCTGGGGCCCTCAGTCACACAACCACAAGGAAACGAACTCTGCGCGAACAACCCAAAGGAGTTCAAAAGTGCATTCTTCCCTGTTGCAGCCTCTGGATAAAAATGCAATGCAGCTGATATTATGGGCTTGTCTACTTAATTGCAGATTTGTGTGACCCTGAGCAGAGAATCCATCTAAGTTAAACATTGTCTCCTGACCTACAAAAGTTTGAGGATAACAAATGAAAACTGTTTTTTGGTTTTTTGGGGTTTGGGGGTTTTTGTTTTGTGTATTGGTTGGTTTCTTTTTCTTTCTTTCTTTCTTTTTTTTTTTTTTCTTTTTTTAAGAGATGGGGAGTTAACGTGGTAGGGTGGTGCAGAGGGGGAGAGAGAATCTTTAAGCAGGCTTCACGCCCAACGTGTAGTCCCACTCGGGGCTCAATCTTAACAACCTTGAGATCATGACCTGAGCTGAAAGCAAGAGTCTGCTGCTTAACCAACTGAGCCACCCAGGCAGCCCTGAAAATTATTTTAACTTGTTAATTTTGTTGTAATTTCTTATGAAACAAGAGAAAATTAATAGGATCCAGAAAGGCTTTAATCAGAGCCATTAAAGATAGGAAATCCAGAGAGCAAGGAGCCAGTTTAACATATTTGAAGAAAGGATGAGTTCTGTTAATTCTACCAGCATATACCAAGTATCAACTGTCTGTAAAACACAAGACCAGATGCTGTGAGGAACTCAGCTGAACGAAGACACCATTTCAATTCCTCACCCTTTCAGGGATGGTGCTCAGATCTATATTCCCAGAGCTGAGCTCTCCTGGAGAACATCTGACTGCCTGTGACAATATGAGCACTATGATAACAGTAACTTTGTTCCCAATGCCTATAAATGTGACCCAAAAAATACTGTTCAATGAAGAATTGAGGAAATTTAATAACAAACATATTAATTTAGAGAAATTTTGGATATACCCATAGAATTTACAGAATGCCATTATTTCTAATGTACTTTAAGCATATGCTTTTAAACTTTCAAGTACATACAAAAACAAATCAGTATACTAAAAAGCAATGTACTAGGCACAGATATTTATTTTTGTTCTTTTTTTTTAAATTTTCAAAGAATTTAAGAATTATATGGGATGTGTGGAGGGCTGAGTTTGAAAGCAGATAGATTTCTATGTATATCTTTCTGGAAAACCCAAAAAAATCTCAAATTGAACTACAAAAGAAGCTGGAAATATACTCTGTGTTCTCAGAAAGAGAAAATAGGTAATGGAATGGGATAGATGCCTGACAATGTTGTGTCAAATGTTGCTGAAAGCTAAATTCTAATAATTTAACTTGCTATATTATTTTTTTTGGATTACATATCTTCCTTTGAATTATCTGATATGACTGACTGTAACCAAAATATTTATTTTTAGACCTTTAATGATATGAATGTCCTGTTACATTGAGGATTAGATGACAACTAAATATACAGGAAAATATGTAATTTATTAGAAATTACAGACAGTAAGTTTTAAAACATGAAAATGACATGCTTTGGTTACAAATTTTAAAAATATCACTCCATTTTGTATGTTTTTATGACCAAGGAAAGATATAAAGGAAAAAATGAAGAAAAAATTTATTATATCAAAAATGTGATCATTTTGGCAAGTGCTAAGTGAAACAAGCACAAAAGCAGCTTCCTGTCACCTATAACACAGAAATTCTGTGGTCTCACATAATATGACTCATAATGTTTTCAAGGCTTTTTATTTGCAGTATTGCAGTATGGGGAAGTGATAATGCACATTTAACTTCTGGTTCCGAATGCATTTAATTATTTCTAGTAGTGTTATTTCCCCAGCGAATCAAAGTAATTATTGACTGCTCAGTTTAAAATGACTCAGCAAGCAAATACTCTGGATGAATCTATGTGTATGCAATCATCCCTCATCAAAATTATTAATGTCTTCTTTTCCTACAGAAATATTCCGGACTTCAAGCTCTATTACAAAGCTGTCATCATCAAGACAGCATGGTACTGGCACAAAAACAGACACATAGATCAATGGAACAGAATAGAGAGCCCAGAAATAGACCCTCAACTCTATGGTCAACTAATCTTCGACAAAGCAGGAAAGAATGTCCAATGGAAAAAAGACAGCCTTTTCAATAAATGGTGCTGGGAAAATTGGACAGCCACATGCAGAAAAATGAAATTGGACCATTTCCTTACACCACACACAAAAATAGAATCAAAATGGATGAAGGACCTCAATGTACGAAAGGAATCCATCAAAATCCTTGAGGAGAACACGGGCAGCAACCTCTTCGACCTCTGCCGCAGCAACATCTTCCTAGGAACAACGCAAAAGGCAAGGGAAGCAAGGGAAAAAATGAACTACTGGGATTTCATCAAGATCAAAAGCTTTTGCACAGCAAAGGAAACAGTTAACAAAATCAAAAGACAACTGACAGAATGGGAGAAGATATTTGCAAACGACATATCAGATAAAGGACTAGTGTCCAGAATCTATAAAGAACTTAGCAAACTCAACACCCAAAGAACAAATAATCCAATCAAGAAATGGGCAGAAGACATGAACAGACATTTCTGCAAAGAAGACATCCAGATGGCGAACAGACACATGAAAAAGTGCTCCATATCACTCGGCATCAGGGAAATACAAATCAAAACCACAATGAGATATCACCTCACACCAGTCAGAATGGCTAAAATCAACAAGTCAGGAAATGACAGATGCTGGCGAGGATGCGGAGAAAGGGGAACCCTCCTACACTGTTGGTGGGAATGCAAGCTGGTGCAGCCACTCTGGAAAACAGCATGGAGGTTCCTCAAAATGTTGAAAATAGAACTGCCCTATGACCCAGCAATTGCACTATTGGGTATTTACCCTAAAGATACAAATGTAGTGATCCAAAGGGACACATGCACCCGAATGTTTATAGCAGCAATGTCCACAATAGCCAAACTATGGAAAGAACCTAGATGTCCATCAACAGATGAATGGATCAAGAAGATGTGGTATATATACACAATGGAATACTATGCAGCCATCAAAAGAAATGAAATCTTGCCATTTGCAACAACGTGGATGGAACTAGAGCATATCATGCTTAGCGAAATAAGTCAAGCAGAGAAAGACAACTATCATATGATCTCCCTGATATGAGGAAGTGGTGATGCAACATGGAGGCTTAAGTGGGTAGAAGAATAAATGAAACAAGATGGGATTGGGAGGGAGACAAACCATAAGTGACTCTTAATCTCACAAAACAAACTGAGGGTTGCCGGGGGGAGGGGTTTGGGGAGAAGGGGGTGGGATTATGGACATTGGGGAGGGTATGTGATTTGGTGAGTGCTGTGAAGTGTGTAAACCTGGTGATTCACAGACCTGGGGATAAAAATATATGTTTATAAAAAATATATGTTTATAAAAAATAAAAAATTAAAAAAAAAAAATCAAGATCAATCTAGTGAAGAAACCATCATCTTTTGGAGGCCTGTTCATTTCTTTCACTAGAATCTAAGTTTTAGATGAGACGGCATGGACATCGTCTGATTTACCATCACCGCCTTAGTCATTATTGCTTAGGAGATGCTTAATGAAGAAACGAATGGATGCATTTACTAAGAACGTGCTAAAGACCAGAAAACAAGAGCTGTTCTAAGGAACTGGTACTACATAGAAGGGACAAGTATGTAAACAATGTCTCAAAGCAATGTGTCAGCTACTGTAACAGAGGAACATATAAAATGTTGAGGGAATATAAATATACAAGCAAGTAATTCTTTTATAGGGCAATGGAACAGGCTGGGAGATTCAGAGAAGCTAAAAAAGGAGGTGCCATGACGTCAACCAGCAGCAGATAAGTGGAAATTTGCAGGTAGAGAAACTTTTAGGAGAAAGAGGCCGTCTTTTAAAAGCATGGCATTATATACTAAAGTGACAGTAAAAATCTATTACAGCTGGATTATAAAGTGGAATAGGTTTAAGAAGGGTAAACAAGTAAGTAAGCCTGGAAAACAGGTAACAATTGGGTTAATTAAAGTCTTTGAATAGCATGCCAGAGTTTGGTCTTTATCTATGGACAATGGGAAGCCATCAACAGTTTTGGAAATGATCATATGAGACCTGAGACACAGAAATACATGCTACAATGATAATGTAGAGGCTTAACTGAAGGGAGAGGAAGCTGGGAGCAGGTAGGATATTTGGGAATATTCTAGCAGAACGCACATTAAAGGTGATGCATTCTGTTCTCGAAATGTGCCAAGAGGGACGGCTGCACAGTAACTACTAGAAGTAGTCAGACAGGAGCTAAGGGTGCCTTCTAGATTTTTATCACAGGTAACTGCATAATGATGTCACTCATCAAAGAAGGAAAGAAAAGCAGTAGGCTCCAGATGCATTGCAGATGCATCATGAAACGTCTGGGTAGGATGGTAGCGTCTGCGCAGAGGAGAGCTGAGAATTCAGAAGCTGGATTAGGAGGCGGATGCTCCACAGGTAAGAACCTGTCAGAGACTCCAGCTTAAGGCCAGGCTTTGATCCAGGTATTACCAGGCATAAGCAGCTCAAACTCTCCTCTCCTCTAAACTTGGATCTTGATTTCTTTCTAAAGGCCAGACTGTGTGAGTAAAAAACAAGAAATAAAAAAGCAAACAACGATAATAACAAAAGCAACAAGAAACAACAAAACTAGTTATGGAAATTAAGTCCTTCACCCTTGTCTCCATCACTGGTTCCATCTCAAAGACAGTTGGTCTAACAGACCTGAGGAGTTGGAAATCATGAGGTCTTAAGGGACGTCTATATAGGAAGGCTATTGTACAAGCATGGCCCTGGGGAATGGTGTCGTAAGAAATAATCCCAAAATTCCTAGGCACTATCCCTCTTTAGAAATGAGTGAAGGATGAAGGGAGCTGGCTCTGACATTCAATTTCTCTATGTCTTTGTCCTGGTATATATTTTTAAAGTATTTTGCTATTTTAGGATAAGATCATGACACATGCAAAAATGAAGCCCAGTTTAGCAAGAGTGATTAAATTTGACCATTAACAAGCTGTCACACCTAACTTAGAGTCAACAGTTTTCCTCCTGATGAGTCATAGTAACAGTGACTTGCTGATTTTGCACAAGTGACTTACATATATACCTGCAAGCAAAGAGACCAGTAAAGAGCAGCCCAGATTATTTTGAGCCTTTGCAATCAATCATGAAAATTTTGCTGCCTACAAACGGGTTAACTGTATTTTCATTTTACCATATGTAATACGTAAAACTGTGAAAGTGAGCCCTATGTTCATTAGCTTTTAAATAGCGTTACTAAATTTTAAAAAGTTAAAATACATGCCAAAGTCCTTCTCACAGATGGTGGGTTTTTTGTTTGTTTGTTTCAAAGATTTCATGTATTTATTTGAGAGAGAGAGAGAGAGAGAGAGAGAGAGTGAGCACAAGTGTTGGGGGAGGGGCAGAAGGACAAGGAGAGGCAAAGGGGAGGGGCAGAAGGAGAGCAGGGAGCCCAGCTTAGAGCCCCGGCCCCAGGTTCATGACCTGAGCTGAAGGCAGACGCTTAACAAATGGAGCCACCCAGGTGCCCCCTAACAGAGTGTTTTTAAAAATACTAACGATAATCGAAGTTGACATATTTCAATATATTTAACAAATCTTCTATAAGAACTTATTTCTGAGAGCTAGAGCACTTCACAAATGGGTATGCACCTAAAGTTGTATATTTTTATCAGAGTCATGAACAATCATAAAGATCAAAATACTGAATTCCTGGGTATATCCATCCTTAATCAATGTCACATTAATATAAAAATACCAGCAAGAAAGACTATTTAAATAAGTAAATATAGGGGCGCCTGGGTGGCTCAGTGGGTTAAGCCTCTGCCTTCTGCTCAGGACATGCTCTCAGGGTCCTGGGATGGAGCCACACATCGGGCTCTCTGCTCAGTGGTGAGCCTGCTTCCTCCTCTCTCTGCCTGTCTCTGCCTACTTGTGATCTCTCTCTCTCTCTCTCTGTCAAATAAATAAATAAAATCTTTAAAGAAAAAAAAATTAAAAAATAAATAAATATAATTGTTAAGTCTGAAATTGCTCTCTTTTATAAAAATATTTGTGTATCACGTATAGATACATTGGTTATGATTAACATTTTTTGTGTGTGCAGATTATCATTTTATTCTTTAGGTGCTTTAATGACAATGATGGCTTAAATAAAAGTCTTACAGATTTTAGTTACCTGAAATATAAATGTTAATTTAAAACAAAGGTTTAAAATCATAATTTCTTAGTTATATTTAGTAAGGTTTCCTCATTATTTCCAAAGCAGATGAATTCACCTCAGTAAAAGTTGGAAAGAAATTTTAAAGTACAACCTAAATTGAACTTTTTGACACAACCAAATAACATGGCTATGAAGGAAAAAACAACAAAAACATAGGGTGACAATGTAATCATTATTAACTGAATAACAGCCACAATGAGATGGCCTCAATCAAATTATTGGTTTTGGGTTCAGAATTATACGGTCCCGATTGTCGATCTATGATTACTAAAATCATCACTAACTTTGTCATACCTGGGTAGGGTCTATGGTATACTGACTATTTCAACATAATAAAATAGAGTTTATAATTATCCAATGTTTAAATCCGTAAGTTAAACATGTAAATAAAAAAAATTCAAAACCAGGCTGTGGCTGATTATGAAATATGTACACAAGTTCCTCTTCTCCTGGTCAGCACACCCTTTGCCATCTGATTTTGTTGAGCTTCCTATCAACACCTGGAATGGATTTCCCCACCCCTTGAATCTAGATTGGCCTTAAGACTTGCTTTGACCAATAATGTGGCTGACATGATTTTATATGACTTCTGAGGTTGGTCCTTGAAAAGTCTTGAGGCTCCATTTTTGGCTCTCTCAGAACTCTGCCCCGAGACCTCACACAAGGGAGCTGAGCCAGCATCCTAGAGGGAAAAAGACATGTTGAAGAGAACTCAGGCAGGTGACAGCCAGCAACAACTGTTAGACCTCCAAGTCAGTGGACCTAAGAGTCCTGCTGATCCTCTAGCTAAATGCATCCATGTAAATGAGCTCAGGCACAGCCAACAGAGGAAACACCCAGCCCACCCACAGAACATGAAAAACCATAATGTGTTACTGCTTTAAGCCACTAAGTTTTGGTGGTGGTTTAGCAAAAACTAAGGGAAACAGAAACTTCTATGGGGAATATAGTGGTGCATTAGCAAAAATCTACAACATGGGGTATTGCTTTGGGAACAGGTAGGAAGGAGGCTAGAAGGACACAGACTGTTGGTAGAGACTAAAAGGACGGTGGCACACTGCTCTCGGAGATCAGGAGAGTCACATATATTTTATGTATTATAGATCCTGGCGTCTGCAGTAACTTGACCTTGTGCATTTGGCTAGAGAGAGGGCTAAGAGCATCAACTGCCTTTCCTGCAGAAGGCTGAAAGCATCAACTGCCTTCTTATGAGGTACTAGAAGACAAAAATGAACCAAAGAAGGCATTTTCTCATTTGTGTTGGATTACAAAATTGCCATCCCCAGTCTTTCCTGGAAAAATATTTGCAAAGTAAAAAGTAGCTTCCGCGTAACAATAAATCAAGAGTGCGACTGTAAGACACCCCCCCCCCTTTTTTTTTTTCAGGATAAATCGCTAGAACTTTAATTGTTGAGTTAAAAAATATGTACATTTTAAATTTTGACCAACTTTACTAAATTACCTTTCTCCGAGGTTAAATCAATTCACATTCTTATCAATCAGGTTTTAATGTAAGACCCATTTTTAAGAACTCAGAAAGATTAAAGTTAGCATGGACTTGACCTTCTCAACTAGATAAGCCAGCTTCTGAGAATCATAAGGACACTGCCCACAGCACCCTCACCTGTGGTCCAGAATTTTTTTAAATTTTGGGTTTGAGGGGCTCTTGGGTGGCTCGGTCAGTTAAGCGCTGGACTCTTGATTTCAGCTCAGGTCATGATATCAGGGTCATGAGACTGAGCCCAGTGTTGGGTTCTGCACTCAGTGGGGAGTCTGCTGGAGATTCTCTCCCTCTCCTTCTGTCCAGCCCTCTCCTGATTGCACACACACGCACTCTCTCAAATAAATACATAAACAAATCTTTTTTTAAAAAAATGAATTTTGGATTTGAGTGGCACAGAATGAGCTTTAAGCTAGTTTTTAGAAAGTCAACAAATCTGTTAGACTTCACATATTTGAGAGACAGAGAGAAAGTGAGTGTAAGAGGAGGGAGGAGGTGGGAGGAGCCTTAGCAGGCTCCAGGCTAAGCACAGTGCACAAGGCAAGCTCCATCTCACAACCCTGAGATCATGACCTGAGCCGAAATCAAGAGTCAAATGTTCAACCAACTGAGTGACCCAGGCACCCCACATCAACAAACCTTTTAAGTAAAACACCACCACTTTGCACTAAGGGGAGAGGACAGTTCAAAATGAAGACAAGACTTTGGAACGACAACTTTATATGATTAGGAAGACGGCTGAGAAAACGATCAGCCATAACACAAGCCACTTCTTATCAAAAAGACAAGAATACCTCTGGCCCCCGGATTAAAGGGACTAGCCACATGTGCCTAGCTGGATTTCAGAATTATTTCAGACCATGACTATTATCTCTTTTCTATCCTTTGAACAGAGGCATCTAGTGCAATGGTGCTGGCCCATCTCATCATTGCATATTGGATAAAGAGGAGGCACCCACTTCTCTTTTTAGTTTATAGGCCTGCATATTGGGAAGAATTATACCTGAGGAGGCTCATTTATATGTGGACCAAAGGCAGATCACACGACACTGGATTTGGAGCTTGTCGACATCATTGGTGATATTTCCAGTGTCTTGAGAGGATGTAAATGTCTTTGGATGTAGAAAGAACAGAAGTAATAGTGACCAGAGGACAGATTTTAAATTATGGCCACAAAATTCTCTGGTCCCATCCTCTTTTGAAATGTGACTTTGTTCTTTCTCTCATCAAAGGGTAGAACTGATTCCCCCCTCCTTGTATTATCCTTGCTTTGATCAACAACACAGCAGAAATGACTTTATGGCATCTGATTCTAGGCCCTAAGAAGTTTTGTACTTTCTATTTTGGCTGTTTTGGATTTCTGTCTTAAAACTATCATGTAGGGAAAGCAATCTATATGGGAGGACAAGAGTCCATGTGGAGAAGAGCTGAGATGCCTTATCATATAGCCAGAGCCAACTGCCAGATACATGGGTGAGGTTATTGAGGACGTAGTTCAGCCAAGCCCGCAGATAAACTCATCCCAGAAGAAGCCAGAAAACTGAGACCTAAGGATTCAGGGTTGATGCATCTCTTACCTCTTCTCTCCCACAGGCCCATACATACATGATCACAAATGCCTCATGGCAAGAAAGCACTTTCTCCATCATTCTATCCCTAGAGACTAAATCACTGCCTGGCACATTGTCTTATATATCTGTCCTTAGGAAACCATCCATATTTAACTGGGAACTAGTGAACTAACCCACAGATTATGAAAAATGATGAATTCTGGTTATTTTAAGTTTGGAGTGGTTTGTTACACAGCGATAGCTAACTACAACAAATGCATTTACTTGTACGATAGACGCACAAGTAATCCTTCTTTTCCTTCCCCATCACCCTGCCTTCTGCAATAGGTTTCTCGGCTGGCTTGGTTGGGTCCATTTCCTGGACCTTTGATGTTCTGATCAGATGAGTCAAGGAGAAAAGTGTGTTAAGGAACAAGGGCACCCAAAGCTATTCTCCATATGTTTAAGCAGAGATTAACTGAGGAGGACAGAGGGGAAGAGGAGAGGAGAGGATCAAGAGCTCTCAGAGGAGTTGGCTTGAGGAAAAAGATGGAGTAAAGAGAATTTTAAGGGAGTTCTGCCTCTGTTGAGTGCTCTGATCATTCCTTCAATTTTTTGTAAGCAAATGTCAGTAATGACATATTGCTTTCAAGATTTTTAGAACTGGAATTGCATTTCTTTAAGTGAAACCAATGACCAGATTTAAAAAGCCCTGTTTCATTAAAGTTACTCTTGCAAAATTGAGTAACATCTCACTACGAAACTGAGTCTTAGTCTAACCTAATTACCACCAAATTTACTTGCTATTTGAATCACTTATTTAATGAATACCATTGTGTCCCTATTGTAGAGGATACCATACTCTGGCTGGATATGGGAATACTCTGAGAGGCTGGTGTGGTTTCTTACACTCCAGAAAGGAGAACAGGACTCATTAAGAAGCACCACAGCCCAGGTTCTGTGCATGCAGAACAAAGGACAATAACTTGGCATATGTGAGTGGAATAAAGAAAAAGAGACCGCAGCTATGAAATTAAAGGCATCTTGATCAGTAGAAAAAGTGAAAGCGAACACCTACTGTTTGCTTGCATAGGAGCTATGTGGAAAACGCTGCTTTTGCAACTGATTTTTTTTTAATAAAATCACTCGATATATAAAAAAGTGAGAAGAGCTGATCTCCTTGAAGGATTACTTCCAATTAGCACAGAAGCCTTTAAAAAAGTTTCAAGCTGGAGCTGGATGAACTTAGCCACACATAGCTCTGTAATGGTAAAAAGTGGCACATCTCCTGATGTTGCAAGGAAGGGACCACAATGTTGAAATCTTTTCCTGTTGTGAGTGCTTAGCAATACGAGTGTAGTGGAAGGAAAGTACGTATTAGAAAATGTCATAAAATACCATCTTCATACAACCATTTTATTGAAACATTAAATTCTACTTCAACACTAGAATTTCAATCAATCAAAATACAGTGTTTTATTTTGGGTAGGGAGGGAGAGCAGAGAGTAGTTGATCACAGTGTTCACGTATTTTATGTTCCATATTTAGATGCAACTTTTAAAGAAATAGCTCTTTCAGGGGTGACTGGGTGGCTCAGTCGGCAAACCATCTGTCTTTGGCTCAGGTCATGATCCCATGGTCCTGGAATTGAGTTCCAGTCCTGGGATCACAGTCCGGCACAGGGCTCCTGCCTATAACAGGGAGCCTGCTTCTCCCTCTGCCTGCTGCTCCTCTTGCCTATTTGCTCTTTCTCTCTGACAAATAAAAACAAACAAACAAACAAACAAACAAAGCCAACAAGCATATAGTTCTTTCAAATAAATCTGACTTTTTCTAGCTAGGACCTTCAGAGTTCAGTTACGGTGTTTTGTTTTTCTCATTAAATTACTACCCTTTGTCTTAAGCAGGTTTAGGATTACAATCTCACCTTTGGGGATTCTGTATTTTAAATTACTGCTAATATTATTTCTTAGTCTCGACCTGTGATCTAAATTTTTTTCTCCCTCTTCATTACTTTTATCAATATCTGAACACAAAATACGATAATTTGACACAATTTCACTTCTGTTTTATACTGTATGCCCTCTTCAGAAGGAAAGAGAGCTACAGTTCTAACAGTGAAATTCCTGAATTTGAAAAGAAGGCAAAATAATAAAAGCTGAGGGGTGCCTGGGTGACTCAGTGGGTTAAGCCTCTACTTTTGGCTCAGGTCATGATCTCAGGGTCCTGGGATCGAGCCCCACATTGGGCTCTCTGCTCAGTGGGGGCCTGCTCCCCCCCACCTTTCCCTGCCTCTCTGCCTACTTGTAATCCCTCTCTCTGTCAAATAAATAAGCAAAATCTTTTAAAAAAATAATAAAAGCTGAAAACAGTAAAAGTGAAAAAAATATCAGATCACAAAGTTTGAGGAGTAGATGCCAGAAATCCCAGTCTCAAACATAGTCAACCCTGGCTCATAATGGTCAGTTAGCCACTTGGAAAACCTGAATTCCGTGTGCAGTCACAAACAGAGCCCCAGATGGTATTCAGTTTTTGGTTGCTTCAGGAGTGGAGTGACAGCAGTGACCTTGGTCATAAACGACAATCCGCTGGATCACAGAAGCTATGACCACTGTGCCAACTGCAGAGGCTTCCACATGAGAAAACAGGTGGTGAGTGTCACAAAGGAACTTCCTCAAGTGGTCAAGCTTATATGTAATGTATGTGCATGTACTTATGAGTAATATAGTATCTTAAGCTCTTAAAATAATAGTAACAACAGCTATCATCTATTTAGAAAGTATCACGTGGCAGGCATAATGGTATATATGTTTATTATATATATAATCTAATTTAAACTTGACAACAACCCTGAGAGAAAATATCCCCTCACCTGGATCTTACCTGCAAAAAATGGGCTAACAAGGTTCATCAACTTGCTTCCAGTGACAAAGACACTCAGTGGCATAGCACAGCTCTGTGTCTTTCCAAAGCCTGTAGCTTCAATCACGTCACTCTACTTGTACCTCCAATTGCCCATTGGGGTTTCTAGAATAGTTTTATTTATACCACCTGATTGTTACCAAACCCTAGAGATACCCAACAGTGATACTCTATCCAACTCAAGATAAAACAACCAAGTTTCATAAATAAATTGTCTCAGCAAATGAGTGTCTAAGCCAAACAAGTTAGTCTGAATCCTTGTCCCCCTGCACCATATTAGCAACTAATTCACTAGAATCTAGACAACAGATAGAGCACCTCCACACTAGGTCATGTACCATCTTCCTGAGTTACAAGCTATAAGGGCTGCTTCTCCCCAGTGATACCTTGACCTGTTGTCTTCAGTTCTCCAACCTTTCCCACCTCGTTATTCTTCATCTTTATATTTGTATCTGCCTTGGTATTATCAGGTGTCACAGGTCAGGCCAACGGGGAAACCAACTTTAGAAGAAATTTTGTTAACATCGCTTCTCGGCCTTTTGGCTAAGATAAAGTGAAGAAATTTTGTTAGCAGGAGGTTGTTCGGGCATGTGCTCTCAGAAACAATATTTTTAAGGGTGTGAGGGAAGCAGCATTGGACAGACAGAGATGTTGAACTGAGATGCAGTTATGTCTCTGAAGCTGGGATCTCTTCAGAGATGTCCTAAATTGAGGCAAGGAGCCAGGGCTTTATACCTAGGCACTGACCACTCACTGGATATGGGCCGACCTGGGGAGGGTCTAAGTAGGATGAGGCAGATCCCTTGACCTGAGGACATATCCTGGGAGGGTTTAGCGGTGAGCCTCCAGCAGGCAACAATCTGGGTGGCTGGGGGAATGAGAGCCCCAGGACTGAAGAACAGGACTTGCACTGCACCCCACAGCTTAAGCACCATCCGCCACAAAGAGGATATTGCAAAGAAAGGGGCAGGGTCACACCTCTGATGAGAAAGTCATTAGACAGGTTCTCCAAATCATCCAGATGATTTAGTCCTACCAGTTGGAATGCATTCTCACTAATTCATGTACTTTCTCAATCCAGCCAACCGAGCTTGGTTCTGCCTTTGGGCCTTCTGGGCCTTCCTATCTGAAGTACCCTTCTACTTCTCCAACCAGACATCTCCAGCAACCACTGGCTAGTCCTGCCCTCTGTCTGGCCTCCATATTACCATCCATCCTGTCAGTTTCTTTCCCCCGTAGGTGATGCTGCTCTTCTAGCTCCTCCCAGCTCAGCCAGGCACCTATGCAAATAAGCAATGGAGTGTCCAACACTGACCTATAGGCAGGACCAGGAGCCTATGCCAATAAGAAATAGAAGGTCCAACACTGACTTGTAGGCAGGACCAGGAGCCTATGCCAATAAGAAATGGAGGGCCCATCACTGACCTGTAGGCAGGACCTGGGCCCAAAATGTGTTCTCTTTAACCAGTGTTCTAAGAAAATGTTTTAACTAGCATGTTTTGGAGTGAGACTTAACATTTCCCAGTTTTACTCAATTTTCTTAGACCAGTTACTTCTTGGATTACCTGAAGGCAACTGACTTTCAGACATCGAGGAAAAAGGAAGACTTGACTTCCATATATGCCCAGGTTGGAAGCAGGTAAGGGGAAAATATGATGAGAAATCTTAGGAAGTGGTAACAAGCAGAATAAAGACTCTCCCAATTTAAAAAGAAGCTATTCTAAATATTAATATAACTATTTTAATCATATCCTTAGAGAAAGAATATATAATATATAAACTATATAGATTATATCATATATAATGTATAATATAATATGTAATATGTTACATCAATATATGTTATAATAATTATATTAATTAAAAATATTATATTATATGGTTGTTATGTGGTTTTTTTCTGTTATATCCTTGAGATAGTAGAAGAGGTTTTCTGTTCCCTTTCTCTACCCCCACCTCCCGGTATTTTAAATTGGTGTAAATGTAGATAAGTACATTATTTCAACTAAAATATTTCATGGAAACTCAGAAAAATCAGAATTACTTAAACATCACTTGTAATTATGTAAAGATTTAAATCAAGGAAACACAATTTGATAAATGTATATAAATAAACATAAGATTTTGGTGTTTTCATATATAACAAACACCAGATCCCAAATACCAATGAGCTATAAGAATACATGGTACCTTTTCTATAAAACTTTGGGAATCACCGGAATCTAGGTTAAGAACAAACTTGTTATCAGGATATTCCATGCAGCCAAACATTAGCATAAGACTTGCTATTGTATCTATGATTACTTCTTAGTCAGAAAAATTTCTCAACCAATTATGTTTGGAGGTCTCATCACAAAAAAAAAAAAAAAAAAAAAAAAAAAAAAAAAGTTGTCATGACCCCAGAGGCAAACTGGAATGCATTTGGGTACCACCTTCAATGTAAGCATAGAGGTAAGTGATCCTCACATTTTATTTTATTTTATTCTATTTTATTTTATTTTTCTTTTCATCCTTACGTTTTATAAAAGTCTGAAAATAAGATAAAATAATTTCATTACATTCAGATGAAGATATGAAATAAGTAAATGTACTTTAAAAATTAGAATTTTAAAACAATAGTACTGGAAGTAAAAAGAAAATTAAGCCGTTAGCAGACTGTGAAAATTCTTGACTGGAGATTTGGGTTTCAAGAGTATTTGTGTTTTTTAGCTTAAGGAGATATTATGTTCTGTTATAAATGGTAGGCGCTGATGCATTGATAAGTCTTAGGTTTCAGAGACCTCTTCTTTAGAACATACAAGTATCAATCATCTAAATTCCTACACTGAAAGTTGGCTCTTATTTTATCTTAGCACTCCTGGTAAACTTTTACTGTTCAGACTTACACTGTAAATATGGGTTTTAGGTTTTCCAGAATCACAAACATAGACCAGAACTATTCATTTCACGCCTATTAGTGTTCAACTCAGATAAAATAAGAAGATAAAATTTTCAACTTAGAGCTGCTTTAAAATCTATTTTATACAATCTTAATGTTTCTGTGCCAGGGATTCAGACTGGAATTATATTAAAAGAAAAAGTAACACACACAATTACATTTAAAAAAAAAGTGCACACACACACATGCACACAGATACACACACACACACACACAAAAACAACAATAACAAAAGTACCTTTTATCGCACCAGGAGTCTTGAAGTTCGTTTTTATCATATCCCACTTATTATAGTTACTTTTGGAACTTGTCCTAATTCAATCAGTATCAACATCAAACACAGCTTTCACCAAGGGAACTTCCAACTCAGCTAGCGGCGTTCTCCCTAAAGTATCCCTATAGCAACGCCTCTATAATAGCACATTATTCCCTCATTCTTTAGCCTTACCCCCTGCTTACTGACCAAATGCACCACTCTCCAATGCCAGCATTTCTACAAAGACGGCTTTTCTATCGATTTTTAAAAAGTGCTTCAGATGCATTTCAGGGGAAAAAATAACACCTTTTTCTGCCTATACTTAGGAATTCAGGCTTATTATTTCAAAGTCTTAAAAGTTTATAAGGTTTTTTGTTTTTTTTGTTTTTTGTCTTTTTGCTTGAAAAGAAATCACTCAAATTATTAAAAGTCCCAAATTATAACCTTAGATGTATATGTAAAGGTTTTAGAATTCTGGAGAAAGAATGAAATGAATCCTTTATAGGAAATATTATATTAACTTTTAATTTCTCATGTTTATTTTTATATAAGAGATCATCTTATTTCTTTATTTTCTTACTTAATTTCTTAATCTTCTCTTACTCTTACTTATTTCTAGTTTGTTCTTTGAACTTGCTGGAATTTTATCCAAATATCTACTATTGTGACACATCAAGTTAAAAATTATAATTACCACATTAGAGTTATACATTATAATTATAGCAAGTTACCAAGTGAATCACACTGACACACACACACACACACATACACACACACACTCAGTTTGTATATGTGTATAAACAATATTAAAGAGTTTTTACATTACTTAAATAAATACATAAAATATTAAAGAAAAAGCTATACAAAAGAAAAAAAAAATAGGCACAAGAATCCCCAAAGACTATTTTAAAAGTTCCTTGTTAACGCTTCCTAAAACAACTTAAGACTGGATCCCCAAGTAAAAATGCTTATTTTTTGTGGGTTGAGATTTGTGTGTCTCTCCAGGCTAGAATACAATAATTTCTTGACCTGGGATTTCAGGGTAAAATGGAAAATCAGTTTTAGCCATATTCTTGCCTGTTAAAATGACACTATAATGAAATTAGTAATGGAACTGTTTTCATTTCTCTGTCCCATTTAGAGTAAGGGATGTTGACTGTGATACCAAATTTGATTATAAAGTATGTTTATGAAAAATGTTAGCTATTACCATGACTTACAGAAAACAACCACAAAACTACCACTTAGTAGAGGCAGAAATGGAATGATTAATTTCCTCAGAAGTAAATGTTTAGCTCCGGGAAGGCAACAGACCTAATTTGGGATCCCCAGCGTTAGCATTTACTGTGAAACCTTAAAGAGGTGACTCAGCCATTTTATGCCTCAGTTGACTCATTTGCACAAGGCGGATGCAAATAACACAATCCCCACAAAATTGCTGTAAAGGTTAAATTTGGTAACTTACACAAATGTTTGGTCCAAAGCTTTCCACATAGTATTTATCATCAATAAAGGTTGGTTTTTGTTACATTTGTTTTCGCTCATTAATTTAAATATGATAATAAAAGTTTATGTTAAGCAAAAAGAACTGACCATTGCTTGCTTTGATTTTATTACTAGAATATATTTAACAAAGGCAGGAAAATTAAGAAATTTCTATAAGCCAGGAGAAACTTGATTTTTTTTTTTTATGTCTTTTATCTTTACTTGCTTCCAAATACTAAGAATCAGTGCTTCGTGTGAAGGGTAAGGCATTCCAACACAGGTTTACTGAACAAATCTGAGCCATGAAGTCTGATTTATCTTGATATGTTTAGGGCTAGTGAGTAAGTTATTTAACTACTAGGAATAAAGTCATCCTCCAGCCTGGAGATCAGGGCTTACCACTCCTCCTATAAGGGCTTGTCCTCCAATATGGCAAGTGCTATAATGAAAAGTCCATGAAAGGTGTGGACTTAACAATATTCTTTGTGTTTGGCACTTTCGTTTCATCATTTACTGGGTGGGGAGGCTATCCCTGCTCACCTAATCCCAATATATTCAGCACCGAGTTTTCACCCTTATTATTCTTGAAATTTTCACTCGTATTCACTCAAGACCAAAAGACTCAACGTTTGCTAAACTTACCACTTCAAATTTTCCACTTATTCAGATAATTCTGTTGCTGAAAAAAGGGACATTTTAAAAGGCTCCTCTAAAAAAGGGCATTATTTTCAAGAAACACAGAGGAAAAGAAGACAGAAATGATGTAGCATGGATTGACAAATAGGATGTCTTATTTTCTCAAATTTCTCCTTTCAGCCTTACTTCTCCTTGCTAAGCAGCTATTAATCACTAAGGGCAAGGAAATGTGGAGATGACAAGTTAAAGAGGGTTTGTAGTCCTCCAGGAAGACCAAATTTCTTAACTGGCTTTAAGCAAGATTTACTGCACACAAATTATGTGCAAGATATGAACTGGGTATACTGATGATCTGGGGGGCGGTGAAAGTGAACAAGGTTAAAAAAAAGAAGATCCAGGTCCTAAAGCTAGCCTCTTTGTGAACTTACTACCTTCATATGTCTGTATTTCTTTTCTCGCTACAAGAACACAGCACTATGTCTGTGTCAGGTGAAGAAGCAAATATAATAGCCTCATTGTGATTTTATTGCTCCCCAAATTTGAGCCTGTGGTGCATGTGGGAGCCCAGGGTGAAGCACCTCATCGTGTTCAGAACAGAGAGAAAAGCCAACAAGGAAAGACTGACTTGGGCAAGCAGATGTTGGCTTGTTTACCAATAATATGTTCTCTCTTCTCAAGCTAGAGCATGGAAAGGAAAGAGCATGACCTTCCCTTTTCAGTTTTGTCCAGGGCAATCTTGTTTCTTTTCAGGAAGAGACAATAATACCAAAAGAAAAAAAAAAATCTGGCTTAAAAAAAAAAACAAACAACAACAAAGAAGTATGATAGGAAGGATGTGCAAAGGAAGCACAGGAAGAAGCAAGAGCAGTAAAATGTCGCAGAGACCATTTTAGTCCAGTCCACCACTGTTCAAGTTATACTGAAAGCATGGTTAAAATAGCACTTTGTCAGTAAATCTCAAGTTCATGGTACTCTAGGATAAGGCTCAGTGGAATTATCGAGAGTGTGGCTGCCAAATGGACATCAGGCAGGAAGAGAAACCACAGGTTCACTTTCAGCAAGGTGTCCTTACAGGATACGCCACGTAGAGCTTGGCCTGACTCAAATATTAATTTCACAAACAAGTGCAGTGATAAGAGGGACTCTCATCACTTCAGGGTGTCATTTCAAGGCTGGAGAAGCAACCCACAAACTCAGTTTTCTTGTGGCCTGTAAAGTAGCCTTTGGTTGCTGACATATTATTTTAAACATTAACCAAATCATGGTAACACTCAACAATGAAACATTTTCCTTCCTCACAATAATATAAAATTGTATATTCTTTTGTTTTCCTAACCTCCTTAACTCATGTTTTTCTTTAATTTTTAATTTCTTTAAATTTTTTTTAGAAAGGTCTTTATCAGTGGATTGTACTGTAAGCTTAGGCATCAGAATAATTATATATATATAGATTAGATTATATAAATATACATATATATAAATATATATATAAATATACATATATATTTGTATATATATGTATATTTATATAATCTAATCTATATATAATTATTCTGATGCCTCTATTAAATTATTTGTCTCCATTTTTTGGAGACATTGAGTCCTTATAGCATTCTCGGAAACTCTTCTTCTAATCATGATGTCTTTAGTCTGAAATTCTCCAGCTGTCCCAGTGCCAAAGAATTATTGTTAAGAGTAACTTTGAATTTATAGATTTTTCTGAAAAATCCAAGAAAATAGTGATCTTTATTAAGTTGTCCAAAAAAAATTTCTTAAATGCTTTCTTTAAAAAAAAATGAGAGAGAGGTCTGGTTCTTTATGAAGATAATCTTAGTTCTATCAAAGAAACGTAACAACGAGGGGAGCAGATTCAAATAAAACAAAATATTCAAATACAGCAAATATTTGTACCCCACTCTACCAAACATTCAAATACAAGAAAAGGTGAAGTGAGTTGAAGCAGTGTGATAACAGGTAAGAAACAAGCCAAGAATGGAATGGAAAACGTAGTTCAGAAAGAGACCGCAGCCTATGAAAATAAAAATGAGAAAGAAGAGCACCTGGGTGGCTCAGTAGTTTAAACCTCTGACTCTCGGTCTGGACTCAGGTCATGATGTTAGGGTCCCGGGACTGAGACCCGTGTGGGGCTCCATGTTCAGCAGGGAGTCTGCTTCTCTGCCCCTCTCTCCCTCTCCCACTGCCCAGTCCCCTACTTGTGCTCGGTTGGGATCATACGCTCTCTCTCTCAAATAAATAAATAATTTTTTTTAAATGAAAAAGATTATCTAGTGAATGGCTTAGGCAAAATTAGAAGGCAAATCAAGATAGATAAGTCAGTTTAGAGACTCACTTCACACCGAAATAAATTCCAAACAGTTTAAGGAATTAAAGTAACTGTAACAAGTACTTGAAAATAAGGTAAATACCTATGTTTACGGAATGAGGAAGCATAATCATGGCCTAAAAGTAACAGAAGCTACATAGATTTCATTGCTTAAAAATAAAAAGTGCAAAATTTTTAACAGCAAATTTTAAACATAATTAAAGACAAAGTATATGGGTAAAATATTTGCCAAAAATATAATAGAGTTAAAATTTTAAATAAAATCAATGATAAAAACCTCAAGCTATATTGCATTGTTAAACAAAGGTATGAACAAGCAACTCACAAAATGGGCTTTTAAAATATGTGAGATAAGTTTTGAAATTATTTCGATAAAAAATGGATATTAAAACAATAAGATAAGCATAAAATCCGGGGGAATTATTTTTTCTTTTCAAAGAGAGAGAGGGTGGGAAAAGGCAGAGAGGGAAAGAGAGAATCTTAAGCAGGCCCCATGCCTAGCATAGAACCTGGCATAGGACTCAGTCTCCTGAGATCATGACCAGAGCTGAGCTATCCAGGGGCCCCAATCCAGGGGTAATTAAAAAAAAAAAAAAATATTGGGGGGGTAGGAAAAGAAAAAAATGAAAGAAGGTGGGATTGGGAGGGAGACAAACCATAAAGGACTCAGTCTCAAAAATCAGACTGAGGGTTGCTGGGGGAGGGGGTACGGGAGAGGGGGGGTGGGGATATGGACATTAGGGAGGGTGTGTGCTATGAGGAGTGCTGCGAAATGGGTACACCTGGCAATTCACAGACCTGTACCCCTGAGGATAAAAATACATTATACATTTACTAAAAAAAAAAAAGACATTCTGAGCCACAAAAAGATCTTATTTTCAATTATTATAATGAAGATTAAACAACATGGGTAGGTTAGCTATGTGTTTCCCATAGCCTCAATATTATGGGAGATGGGTGGTTCTCAGAATGTCTGGATCAGCATCACCAGGAACATAGCAGAAATGTCAACTCCCCAGGCCTAACCCACACCTACAGAATCAGACCCGTAATCTGTTTCAACAAGACAGGTGATTCTCAGGCACAATCAAGTATGGGGATCACTGTGCGGATGATAAACTGTATAAAACGCTGTGGTAAAACAGCATGCGTCCAAAATGCCTGGTTTAAGTTCCAGTTTCAACTCTTGGGCAAATTATTCAGACTCTGTCTTTCAGTTGCCTCATCTGTAAAATGGTGATAATAATCACATACCCCGCACAAGGGTGTTAGGAAGACAGCTTGAGCTAATATCTAGAAAGCATACAAAATAGTACGTAGTATATAGTTTAGTCCTGTCGTTAAATACAAATAAAAAACCAAAAAATTTTCTATTTAAAAAGGGAAAAGACCACATTAAAAGTTGTTTTTAAATAGTCAACAATTATACATTAAAATGATAAATCAAGTTGCATATCTGTAATAGGATCCTAGGTAAGTAAACAGCTCATGAATGATAAGATGAACAGGAGAGAGAAAGACGAAGGAATAATATAGATTGTATCCGAAATAATTTCAAGTACTCTGACGAGAGTCATATAAAAGTAATTCAGAGAGATAACCCTGAAGTGTGAATTCTTATGTTGTCTCAAACAATTTGGGAATTTAAAACTTCTCTCTTTGATGGTAAAAAAGTGTTTGTTTGATTTTCTATGCTAATAAAGTGGCTGTAGAAACACGGCTTGAGCCCATACTTTGATATAATAAATAACCCTTTATTAATTCATAAGTGATCCAAGTATGATCTTAGCCTGCCAAGAAGATGTGATCTCAGTGGTTTCAGTCTATTAATACTTACTTCTCTGATTTACAGTTTAATACTGACATAATTTCAAAACAAAAACTGCAAGTCTGGTAATTATTTCAGTGTTGTCTAGACCCTGTCTGACAACTCCACTGAATTCTTCAATTATTTAGCTGTTAATAATAACTAAATCATCATGAAGTCACAGCAAAATAAATGAAAAACACAATCTTATATTTTCTATTTTTAAACATTCTTGCTCAAGACTAAGATAATACAAAACTTAAAAAGTACTAATACTTATCCTCTATCATGTAGATATTTGATCGTCTAAAACATTACAGTATCTTTTGTCATGCTTTCTAAAATCTTTTGAATATCTGTCCGTAAAACATTTGCTCTATCACATTCCAAATATATGCCCTTCCATCTCTGTATAATTTGCAGTTTTTCTCATGTGAACAGAGTAACCAGGGAGCTCCCTGGGCCTTTGGGGTCAGGTAGATGGGGAATTCACTGAGGCTCAGGAAGAACGGAGGTTATTGAAGAACAAAGCAGTCAACTTTAACCTTTTGGTGAGTCCCAGCCTTGTCATCATTAGGGACATGACTCACTGAGACTATCTTGAATCTTTAGTCTCCTCACAGTACAAGGAATGATGCAGGGTTCCTCCTATCCTTTACCCTTAACAAATACAGGAGGGGTGGTCCTCCATCTGTTCCCACCATGAAGTCAGACTCACCCTCTCATAACTCCTCCCACGAGCAGAGGTAATTGACATGATTGGATTCCTTTCCTCCTACAAATTCATAAAGTGCTATCTAGGAAGGTTCACACCCTCGGACCACGGCAAGAAATCTCATCTTTGTTGCCTACGTCACTGACAAGGGAAAACCAAACTCCTACCTAGAGCAGTATGGAGACTGTCAGTAGGTGAGCATCTGCCAAGACACTCCCCCGTCTGGAGGGGTTTGAGTGACACCCCTCTGCCCAGTCTCAAGAAAGGACAGACATGGGGTGATTCATCCCATTGGTTGAAAAACTAGAAGGGAAGGGACTGGAGTCAGAAATGAAACTGCCTCTTCAATCTGATGGTTAACTGGTCTTTTTGACAGAGGTAAGAATACACAGATATTTTTTCAAACAACAATTTATTTCAGTGACCTAGTTTCAATAAACGTAACCAGTAAACTTTATCTTACAATGTGTTAACTTCTGAAATCCCTC
Organism: Mustela lutreola; assembly: GCF_030435805.1. Lineage (NCBI taxonomy): Eukaryota > Metazoa > Chordata > Mammalia > Carnivora > Mustelidae > Mustela > Mustela lutreola. The sequence goes on along the minus strand of NC_081295.1, from coordinate 14,147,287 downwards.
TTAACCCAATGTAATGGCAATGCTGTTTTGAGGTTTGTTTTGTTTTTGTCTTGAGAATGCTTAAGAACAGGAAACAAAGTACCCATGACTAGACTTGCTCTTTTAAACAACAAGCTTTGGCAATGAGTTCTAAGTGAGAACTGGCACTTCTGTTGAATCTGAGTATTCAGAAAAAAGAAAATCAGGAGAAGAAAGAAAAACAATGTTAAGAAACAAAAAAGACCCAAAAGATTCCTTAAAAAAATGGAGCATATATGTGTTTGTGTACACACTGGTTAGAACTACATAAGTACTGTCCTTTGGATGCATTTCGTAACAGCTGCAGGATGAAGGGGAGAATATATATTTAACATACACACACACACACACATATATAAAAATATAAATTAAAAATATATATGCATACACACACACACACACACACACACACACACACACACACACACACTTTTTTACCCTAACCAAAATGGGGAGTGGAGGTGGGAGCAGGCATGTTACCCTTTTATGAAAAATGGTGCAATTTAACTTGTTTGCAAATCTGTGACTGTAAAATGCCCACAAGAAGGGAAGAAGAGCAACTGGTCATGGAAACAAAACTGTCTAATTATAGCTATCTTTTTATTGGACCAATTACTATGACAGAAGGGGCATTTTCTTTGCTAGAAACAATTATCAGCATTTTATTTTCCCCAATATTTAGAGTAACATGGGGCTCAACTTTTAAATTGCTTCTTGCTCACTTGTTATGAGCAACTAAATTGTTATTTTTAATGGGTTTTGGAAAAATGTAATGCTAGTTTGTGCATCATCACAAAATTTCACGATGCCCTTGAGAAGAGATTACCATGTTTCTAGGTGCAATGGCCATTTTCTTTTCTGTCACTTCCTGAATAAGGCAGGGATGAAGAGGGCAGCTTCAAAGCCACAATCTTGGACTGGCTTTTTGCCTTAAGCCTTTTAGAAAGTGAGCAGAAATCGATATTTTTAAAAATAAAATGTCTACATCTTTAATGACATTCTTTAATGCCCCGGGTGATATTTCTTTTGCCATTACATAATACTTAGCATTTTACAGCCATACCAAGGTAATTTTTACTACAATCTGCATAAACTGAGGTTTCTACAAAGTATTTTCGTATTTTGCCAATTCTGTTAATGTTCAGTTCTTCTCAGCCCCCTGTTAAAGGCTGTGTCCATTAATTACACACATTCAAAATGCACGAAATCAAGTTAGCTGTTAGAACAATTCACTTGAGCTAGAATCTCAGATGGCTTGCTTTTGTAAAACTTTTGTAAAACTGCACATTTCACAGGCCTTATGGAGAAATTATTCAGATTGGAAGGGCTTCAAAACAAACAGAATAAGGGAACTCGCAGGATAGCAGAACTCTAGAATTAGAGTACTGTGTACAGGTTAGAAAAACCTGTAGTTCGAATCTGTGATGTGCCCAGTGTCATAAAACCAGTTAGCCACAGAAAGCCAGAAACAATGCTTATTGCTGTCAGACAGCCCAAAGCTCTTTTTTTTCTGTAATTGGAAAGATCAGCTACAGAAAAGTCTTTCTCTAAGGGTGACTCACTTGCTGCTAGGGGATGAGGAGTCACCTCGAAGGCGAGAGAACAGAAGTAAAGAAAATTAAGTCATGTAATGCCAAAAAACTATAATATAAAATGGATCCCATGAATTTTGTTCACTGGTGTTTTCATGTGTGTTGAGGTGTTGTCTTGGCCATTTGGCTTACTAGGGTAGGCGGGGAAAGTACCCCAGAATAAAAAAATATCTCAGCCAGGAGTGAATTCTGAAGCAGGGCTTTGCTTTTGGTCCGATAAACATTTCAGGAATGTCAACACCTGCTGGGAAGTGCAGGTCTTTTTGTCATTCACACCTCACTGTCAACTGCTCTAATTAGAAGACTGCTTGCTGAATAGCCTCAGGCATTGAAAATTAAGACGTGAAGAAAGAGAAAGGCATAGTTTTCTAAGGGTGAGGCACTTCGAGGTGGTTTAGGTCTCCACAGAGAAAAGCTGGAGAGAAAGGCTGAAAAAGTAGATTGAATTCCATTTCTCACAACTGTCCCCTCCCTTCAATGGCCCCAAATTGTTATTCTCCAATTTTGAATATAGGAACAAATGCTCAAGAAACTTTTAGAAAACTCATCCTCAGGAAATGCTAAACATATAATCTTAGGACTCTCACAAATTATAACTTCCTTATGAATTTGCTCAAGATCTCCCATATAAAAGTCCACTACTTGGGTACTCTCATATATATGTTCAAAAATCAGGTCAATCATTTTTTTAAAAAACTGATTATCAAAGTAATTGTGATAATAGCATCAACCTGTTCTAGAATTAACATTTATCTGAGAAGGCAAACTTCCATGACAAAGAAACAGAATGGGTTCATTTTCTTTTTTTTTTTTTTTAAAGATTTTATTTATTTGACAGAGAGAGATCACAAGTAGGCAGAGAAGTAAGCAAAGAGAGAGAGAGAGAGGAGGAAGCAGGCTCCCTGCCTAGCAGAGAGCCCGATGCGGGACTCGATCTCAGGGCCCTGAGATCATGACCTGAGCTGAAGGCAGAGGCTTAGCCCACTGAGCCACCCAGGCAGCCCAAATGGGTTCATTTTCAAACAGGGCAGACTATCACCGAAGCTCTGTTCCAACTGCTGGAACCGTAGAATATATTTTAACTTTATCAAAAAGAAAAAAAAAATTAGTGACATTCATCCAAGGTCTGAGTCATCTCTTGACCAGTGACAGCTTCTCGAAAACAAATGACAAGGCCCAAGGCTCGGGCAAGCAAGAATCTCCTAATTCCAAGCTGTGAAAATGGGCACTGATAATGTTCTGTAATGACAACTTGAACCTCAGAACAGGGGTAAGAATGAAGAGAGACAAAACCTACTGCGTGGAGGTATGTATACGTGTATACTTGCAGAGGACTCTTGGAGAGCTGTCTACCATATGTGCCTACCCCTTTGTACAGCCAAGCACCCCCCCCCTCATACTGCATGGGTATCTCCTCTATTTTTGTAACTGTCCTTCCTCTTCGGACTGCTAATGGCTTGAATTGGACAAAAGACTCCGACGCCCTCTACCTCCCCTCACGCTCACGGCTGTGCAGCTCTCTTCCCGTCTTGGTTAGTTGATTTAGCTTGAAGGGTCTGGTCACTGGTCCCAATCCCCTCTCATTAACTGCATGAAAGAAGCTTTGAGGGCAGAGAATGGGATGAATTTGACAGGTGAGGAGTCCACACTGAAGCTGTTTAACAGCCACAAAGTTGTTTCTTAGGTGGTAAAAGCGGGACATCACCTGAAGGTTTGATGTTCAACTATGTTCCTAAACAATTATTCAAAATGTTTGAGGTAATCAAAGTGACTTGCCCCAATGTGTAAGCCAACTGCTGTTTTTTGTTTTTTGCTTTTATTTGACAGACAGATCACAAGTAGGCAGAGAGAGAGAGAAGGGAGGAAGCAGGCTTCCTGCTGAGCGGAGAGCCCAATGCTGGGCTTGATCCCAGGACCCCGAGATCATAACCTGAGCCGAAGGCAGAGGTTTTAACCCACTGAGCCACCCAGGTGCCCCCCAACTGCTGGTTTTGTCAGGAATACAAATGCTTTCAATTTCCTTGAGAAGACATCATTCTGGGCATTACACTGGGTTCCACCTGTTCAAGTCCTTATAGGGGAGGGCATTGAAGTTCAGTTCACTTTGAGCTGGTTTCTGTTTGTTCTGTTTTGTTTTGTTTTGTTCTATTTCTCTATAGTTTTAGGTTCTTTTAAGTGCTTCAAGAGAATAACCCTTGGAATCATGCTCTTCTGAGAAAAATAAATATAATTGAACATATCAAAACCTTAAATGTAAGAGTTCCTATATTTGAGGCATAAATTATATCTCTGAAAAACACCTGGTAGTATATCCAGATGATGAGGTTATTTCTGGTCCCATGGTACGAGATTGTAGTCTTCAATTTGGGAATGTAATAAACTTCCTGAAGCACTATTTCAAGAAGACCAACTTGCTAAGGTTTTTCCTAATGACATACTATTTTGAGCAGAACAATTTTAAAAGAAGCTTTTCTTGATGCTTTTTTTAGATTTTAGCTTTTTAGATTTTTACTGTCAAACGCTGTTCATGGATACTGGCATCAGAATGTGGTGCTTGCTAGAGATTCCTGGGTTCTGCACCAGATCTTCTGAATGAGGATCTCAGATAAGGCTTAGAGGTCTTCCTTGGACACACCCCTCATATAATTCTTGTCCAAACTAAGGCTTAAAAACCAGTGTTCAGATCCTTGAAATATCTGCATGATAATGTGATTATGTTAATTACCCTAACATTCAAGGGAGCAGTGATACCACACTTCAACATATAGCTCAGTAATCATCTAAGATGTCTTTCTGTTTTTGGAGCGAGGTATCATGAGAATAAACGTGATCTTTGGAGTCAGAATAATGAAGTTCGCTACCAATTACTAGCTAGCTCCCAAACTGACCGAGTGCCTTAACCTATCTGAGCATCAGTTTCCTCTAATCTAAAGTTGAGAAACTAACAACTACCTCACAGGTCTGCTGGGAAGCTAAATGGGCAAAGTATATATAAAACATGGAGTACATGCCCGGAACTTAATCTACGGTAAACTTTCTTATCTTCCATTCCAGCAACCTGATGTGCATATAATCTCTTTAACAATGCTCAGTTTAAACAAAGTTTCTCTTGTAATTCCTCGGCGTTATCAGCAATGTTCTGGGAAACAACTGTTGCATAATCTGCCCACTAAAACAAAGTGGAGTTTGACTAATCCACAGACAGGCCTGTGCATGCCTTTCTTGTAGCCACGCAGCCAGCTATTACATTGTTCCTGCTATTTCTTTTCTTTCCCTTTTTCACATGTGCAAGCCATCTTTGCTTACTAATGTTAAATCTAATCTGCATTAGCTGTTTGCCTCGGGCAGTTACTGGGATATATTCACATTCGGTAGCTATAGGATATATCGAAAATAAAGGCTGTTCTGCATAAGGAGATTCTCAAGTGGTCCAGAGCAAGCAAGATATTACTGTGCCACAGCTCACCAGAACAGACTGGGGATAACTGATTAGGAGGCATATAGGGAAGAAATACTAGCCCATGTTTAGTCTTGAGTTTTGAGTCCTGCTATGCCAACTCTACAACACTCTCCCATACAGTGTTACTTTTGTTTCATTTAATCAGTGTTTCAGAGTACATTATACTCCAGGTTCTTGATGAATGACTAATCATGTGCAGCTTGGTATTTCACTTCTTTAAGTCCTTTTTCCAACAAAATAACTTCTAAAGTACACAGTACTAGATATTAAGTATTATTATTCTAAATTTGTCAGAGGTAGCTAAAGAAGCATTACTACGAAATGGTGACTCACCCCAAAAGACACAGGTATTTCCAAGTGAGACAATGACACATAGACCTGAAGGATTTCAAAACCTTGGCAGGAGACTTTGGGTCACAGCAGGTATAAGAATAAATAGCCAGATTCTCAACCTTCCTATTAAAATTCGCTAGAGGAAGTACAGAAACCATTTTACATTATTCCATATCTGGCTATCAAAAATCAGTGGAAAAATCCAGCTTTTTCACTGTTTTTCCCATATCTAATCCTATTAGATTAAAGAAGAGTAAATAATCCTCAAAGCAAGCAGAGGAAATGGAGATACAATTTAACTTAGTGACTGAACATTAACAAAAGATCTATGGAAAACAGATTGGGAGCCAAAGAAAAAATGTGTTAATACACTGATCATTTTATGCAAGAAGGGATTTTAAAAAAGAAATGGAGGAATACATGACATGCCAGCTTTCAGACACAGACAGTAATAATTGTTCTTACATTAAAAAGGGATATTCTTCTTGTCTTTTCTTTAAATTAAATCAAGCTACTTATAATCACTGGGGCTAATGAAGTGGTGTTTTTTTTTTTTTCTTTTCTTTAACAAGAATAAACCCTGTTATAAATGGCTCAGTAATAGAAAGAATTTTATTAGGAGCTACAATTAATGTAGGGTCTTTAGAAGTTACCCAGCTAAGCCAAAGCCCATATTAACAGGCAGAAATACGGACATACCGACACATACTTTGCAAGAGGCTGTGTATCCTGCTGCTGGTAAAGAAAATTCACTAAGAGCCTAGAAAAAAACTGAATATAAAACTGACCTATTTGTGGTATTTTAAATCAAAAACATTTTCTAGCACTGAAATGTTTCTAGGGGTGTCTGGGTGGCTCAGTGGGCTAAGCCTCTGCCTTCAGTTCAGGTCATGATCCCAGGGTCCTGGGATGGAGCCCCACACTGGGCTCTCTGCTCAGCAGGGAGCCTGATTCCTCCTCTCTCTCTCTGCCTACTTCTCCACCTACTTATGATCTTTGTCTGTCACATAAATAAATAAAATATTTGAAATGTTTCTAATCATTACGATAATTTTTCATATCAGATTTGGGGTAAAGAGCTACAGTTACTGGTCTCACATCTCATTATTGTAGCCTTGACTGGGTTTTTTATTTTTTATTTTTTTTTTAGCTTTTCAAGCAATATGGAAATAAAATAATTTACTTATTTTTTTAAAGATTTTATTTATTTATTTGACAGAGATCACAAGTAGGCAGAGAGGCAGACAGAGAGAGAGGAAAGGAAGCAGGCTCCCTGCTGAGCGGAGAGCCGGACTCCGGACTCAATCCCAAGACCCTGGGATCATGACCTGAGCTGAAGGCAGAGGCTTTAACCCACTGAGCCACCCAGGCGCCCCTAAAATAATTTACTTATTTATTACACTGTAACGTACCTACTTATGAGAAGACTTACTGCATCTAATATGCCTCACTCAGAAACTAAACATCAGAAACACACAGTTCTTGGGACAAGCCACACACCCTCTTTACTTCCTGCATTTCCCTGTCCTACATAGATTATAGTGTGACACACTGTTTGCATGGGTGTGGGTGTATAGATGTGTGGGTGTATGTCTGTATTATTATTTTTCTATTTTTTCTACTAAAACATTAAATTTTTTATTGATTCTATTAAATCTATTAAATCATTAAAATCTAGATAGAAGAAATGGTTTTTTTCCTATTATCAGTCCCAAAACAATAGCAAACTACTTTTCTTGAGTTAAACTCATGAGATATAAAATTTCATATTCTTTAGGTACTCTACACATTCAGAGAAACTTCTCTAGTAACAAACTATAGAAATGATCCCTGAAAGTATAGTCTTAAAATTTCATATTCTTTAATTCTAATATTCTTTGATTCTAAGTTTCCCAACTTTGGAGGCTCTCAGGCTAGTTAACCCAGTGACAGTGATAGCCTTGCTTTCCTGTTAACTTTAGTAATTAAGAATTTTGACCCTATGCATATACCTCTTCTATGAATTCATGTAAATAATTTTTTACATCACTGTCACTTCTCTGTTTATTTCATTAACATTTTTAGCAGTAAAAGTCACATTTTATTTCCAGGTTATCCACCTAAAAATCTATTAAGTCTTTGGTAACAGATGCTAATTTAATATTCTGATTTGTTTCAGAAGAGATTTGACTTCATATGCCTATAACCAAGCAAAGTAAATTTATAATTATAATAATACTTTACCAGCTACATTTCACTAAATAGACTCCACTGGTTTAAATTTTGTAACATTGAGAGGTTTACTTTTTTAAATCATATTGTGGAGGATTGCATTTTCTGAAAAAGACAGTCACACCATTTCTGGTCCTATACGCTCTTTTAGAACCTTGCTACCTTTTCCATGAGGGGGGACTGTTTTCTGTCCTCTTGAAACTGGGTGGGCTTTGCGCACAGCTGTGATAAGCAGAACGTGTCAGAGTGATGCTAGGCGACTTCTGAGGCTAGCTCTTATAGGCAAAAAGACTTCTGCCTTGCTCTCTCAGGTCACCTGCCCTGGGAACCCAGCCACTATGTCTGGAGGACAACCAGGCCACACAGAAGCCACATGTAGGTTCTCTAGCTAAAAGCCTCAGCCAAGAGTCTGCATCCGCTGCCACATGTCGTAAGAGAGCTCGGAGATGATTCCCGCCTCCAGCAAGCCAGTCTTTGAGCTGAGGACCCAGCCATGATGGAGCAGAGATGAGCAGTCTCTCCTGTGACTGGTCTAAATTCCTGATCCATTAAATGTGTGAGCATAATCTAAGAGATTGCTTTTGGGTACCATGTTTGTTACAGAGACCCGGCTAACCAGAACACATGTGCACTTAGACTTGAGGACGCACACAAGGTCTATTTGACGCTTACGGGGAACATTCACCAACATTTATAGCACTGCTTTTCTCTTGGCTTTTTAAACAATTTCTTACTTTCTCCACTGACCAGTTTTTTCTCCACTTGGTAAACTCTACTATAGTCTACCCTTGCAGAGCTGGCCATGGCCAATGAAAGTTTGTCAAAGTTTTCCTAGGAGGCCTCAGGAACCGCTGATGGGTAAACTGATGGGTGCAAAGAATTGCTCTCCACGTGGCACCGGCAACTAATTGAATTCCAGGCCAACCAGAGTACGCTCAACCCTGTACGGCCGATGTGGGCTAGTATTTTCCTGCGCTTGGGTGTGAGGTGACGCCTGCAGGGACAGGGACAGGGGAGAGCTCCAGACTGCTCTCTCAGCCACAAAGGCAACCAGAACCTGAAGCTGAATGACCAACTTGTTTCCTGAGAAAGAGCCCAGATCTTGTACAGGTGCTTCTGAGCCTGCAAAGTGCGGTGTCATTCCACAAATATTCACCAAGCATCCACCGTGTTCTTGTCGAGCAGGGACTTCTGGGTAGGGAAATGGCCATGAAGACACAGTTCCCTTCAGCACAGGTGGGCCTCTCTCCTGCACCAAGTCACCGCTGATTGTTGTCAGGCCTGTCACCGCCTAGGCCTCTCCCACTCCAGTTTCGATTTAAATACTCTTAACTCTTCCTCGGTGGTCCTTGAAGACTAGACAGCACTCCACCAGCCTGAGAATCACGGGGGTCCTTGTTGATACTGCGGACCTCTGGGCCGCTCCAGACTCACTGAATCAGAATCACTCCTGGGCCACGGGGGTACAGCTCAGTGGTAGAGCATTTGACTGCAGAATCACTACTGATAGGCCCCAGGCTTGGTATTTTTATAAACGCTCCGGCTGATTGTTCTGCATCTATCTAGACTCCCCTGACTCGAGTCTCTGCCGCCTGGTTCATACGACTCTCTAACACTAGATTAATTTTTCAGAGCATAACTCTGATAACATCATTCCCTTGCCACCTTAAAATGGGTTACCACTGCCTAGTAGGGTTCTTTTTCCAGATCCCAGGACTCAAAACTTTTTCCAGCCTGGCCTCAACCTACTTTCTAGTCCTGTCACCAATAACCCACATAGAGAGTTCTCTTGCGCTGCAGCTTGCTTCGAGCAAACGGCAGCCGCTGCACACTTCATCAACTCAGCCCGGGCTCCTCTCTCCAGCTGCCTCTGCCCCATCTTTATGCGGGCTGGCCCTGCCACCTTGGTCACCTCCAGCTCTCCTATGGCTTCTGGTAAAAATCCTCCTCCTCCTTCGCACCTAGTACAAAAGCAAGTTCTCCCAAGATACCATCACATCTGGAAGTTCTCTTTTCCTCCTCTTAAAATCAGTCGCACCTTGTTTTAAACACTTCTGAAGTAGTTCTCCTGCTATGTAGAGCAGCACCAAGTAGTACATCCTTCCTTGTAGTAAAAATGTCAATTCTATTCCCCTTTCATGCCCTAAAAGTGCTTAAGGATGTGTGTGTGTGTGTCACATGTACACACAGAGTTAACTTTAAAAAGAAAGAGCAAATGTATAATTTATGGTGGCAGTCCTGGACAGCTACAAACATGAAGTAATCTCAGCAGGAAATTCAGAAACAAATCATGTTGTATCACCTTGTGATAACTTATTCTACTAATGTCTAGTTTCAAAGGGCTTTTGAAATGTAAATGGCTATCTCGATTCACAAATGATATAGCACAAAATATAATTTAGGGTTGCACTCACTCTAATAAGACACCAGCTTTTATTTATTAATTTCTAGAAAATATACTTCTATTTTTGGCAAAATAAATAAATCAGTATTTATTTATAGCCTCCAACACAGAGTGTGTACTTTCCTTTAAGCACAATTGTGTTACACGAGTTTCTTGCACTCAGTCAGTACTTTAAATTGTTTTTTATCAAATTATTTTATGAAGCATTTGTTTGTTTATAAATATGGATAAAATCGTGGAGTGCTCTTACAACTAAATAAATGTTTTTATTAGAGAGCTTCTGAATTACTACAAATATTACAGGTCAGAAAAAGCTTATCAGAGCTACTCTCTGGTAATATATTAGCCAAACGAAAAGTTATTTTTTACTAAAGGGAATACATGAAAATATGCTATTAATTATCTTTACTCAGATTCTAAATAATGACCGCCATTAAAGACAGCTGCAAGCTGGGACTTCTGGAACACACTGGCCTCAAAGGTCCCATCCTCAAATCAAGGAATCTCAGAGGGAAGGGGCTTGCAGTGCTAACACCATCAACATTCTCTTTCTCACACCTCCAGCCCATAGTTTTACATTTTGCGTGACATCTCTGTCACTAGCTTACTGGCTTTGAGGGGGTTACCTCACTGCTATAAGTCTCCATGTCCTCATTTCTAAAATAGGGATCATGATAATGTCTGCCAGCTACCAAAGGATATTGTGAGATTTACAGAAGATAATAAGAAATCTATAAATGTTATCTATTACACAATCTCAATGTGTGGTCTTAAAGTCTTTGTCAAAAAAAAAAAAAAAAGAAAAAGAAAAAGAAAGAAAGAAAGAAAAGGAGAAACAGGGAAGCTCGTACCTCCAGAAGCTGGGAAATGGGCTGGATGTGTTTTTATAGGTTTCAGGAGCTCTTCTACATCAAACCCCTGCTGCCTGCCTCGGCCCCATGAAAATTCCCAATGACTAAGTAAAGCCTTTCAGTCCATAATTTGTGGTTCATGCCCTCCTTAAAGAGAATGATGGTTACAGAAATCTGCATGCCTCTTGGAGAACACTTTGCCTTATTTGCCATTTGTTCTCCTGCATGACTGAACTTATTAGGTGTTTTCCTGAGAGAGCAGATGTGGGTGATGCATGAGCCCTGAGGCGGAGCAGAAAGAAACAGGTATGGATTGGAGGTAGTAAGTTGTCAAAAACACATTTCCACTACTCAAAATTGCCTCAAAAACAGACATTCCACACAATGAAGGAGAAAAAAAGAAAACATACTCCCTGCTTGGGGGGCGGGGGATAGGAGTGAGGAAAAAATACACATACTATCTTATCTTTTTCAATAATTAATTCTAAAACAAGGCAAATGAAAGTCAAGAATTTGCCACCTGAACACTCGATAACGTACTAGGTTGAACCACATGAAATTTGTAGGTCAAAAGCCATCACATGAAGGCAATCTCACAGAATGACATACTTAGCTTGTGTTAGCCCAGTCACAAGAAAATCTTTTTTTTTTCTTTTTTAATTTAACTTTGTTTTTTCAGTGTTCTAAGATTCATTGTGTATGCACCACATCCAGTGCTCCATGCAATCGGTGACCTCCTTAGTACCGGCCGCCAGGCTCACCCAACCCCCAACCCTGAACATCTTAACTTTAAGCCTAGAATCATACTTAGGGAGGGGAGGCGCATGCGCTGAGAGACAGGTGGGTGTTAAGACCAACTGAGGGAAGAGCAGGCTCTAGACTCCCACCTCAATTCTTGTCTAATTTGCTCCAGGATCAGAGGAAGATGCAGAACACCGTACCATCTGGATAAATGTCTCCTCTCTTTCTTCCAATCACGGACTGTTCGATGGATACAGCTGAATTTACTCACATCAATATAATGAAACTGGCATCATTTACTGAACACATTGCTTATGGGTTCTGGGCACTGGATGTGGATAAACATTTAATCCTCACAACAAATCAGGAAGTCTATCTTTTTCATAGCCCCCTGTCATGTATGTCCAAACAAAGGTAGAGAGAGGATAAGCAACTCCTCCAAAGTTGTGCAATTAAGTAGCAAAGGAGAGAGTCATAATCCAGCAGGGTGGCCACAGAGCCTGTATTCTTAATCCCACCCCCCATAATACTGGGGAGACAGAGAAGGCAGGAGGAAAAGTATGGAAGCATGGCTTGCAAATTCTGAGGAAATACAGAACTTCTGAAACAAAATAATGATGATATATTAGTATATTTGATCCATGTTACTTATTTTATTTTCCTATTAAGCTTCTCTCACTCACTAAAATTGATATAAAGTGCCCCTCTGCCTATTTTTCTCTATTTAGTTATTTTGTATCTAAAACTTATTTTCCTTGGGGGCACCTGGGTGGCTCAGTGGGTTAAGCCTCTGCCTTCTACTCAGGTCATGATCCCAGGGTCTTGGGGTCAGCCTGGCATCAGGCTCTCTGCTCAGCAGGGAGCCTACTTCTCCCTTTCCCTCTGCTGCTCTGCCTGCTTGTGCTCTCTTGCTCTGTCAAATAAATAAATAAAATATTTTAAAAAATTAAAAAAAAAAATAAAACCTTTCTTGGGACTGGAGTAGAACACCCATAGTAGTTCCCCTCCTTACCCAAGGGAGATATGTTCCAAGACCCCTGGTGGATGACAGAAACTATATGTAACCAAACCTTGTGTTTTTTCTTATACACACATACATACAATAAAGTTTAATTTATAAATTAGGCTCCATAAGGGATTAATAATTAATAACAAAATAGAAGAATTATAACAATATACTGTAATAAAAATTATGTAATTGTGGTCTCTCTCACTCAAAATATCTTGTTGTACTATATTCACTCATCTGACGGTGTGAGATGAGAAAATGGCCTTCATGATGGGGTGAAGTGAAGTGAAGGACTGAGACACTGTGATCAAGCTTTCGGCTATTACTGAGCCTCTGACCATGGCAGGAGGTAGGTCATCTGCTCGAGACTATGGCTGACTATGGGTAACTGTAAAAAGCAAAATTGTGGAAAAGAGGAGACTACTGTATTTGTGTATTTTTGTCAACCAGTGGCATATTATTTATGATTCCCTCTCGTTCCTCCTGGGGTAAAAACAAAAATGTATAACTATATAAGAATTCATGAAAGCTTTTAAAAAGTAAACACATTAAACACATTAGGTTAGTATGGCTATAGGGCTCTGGCTAGCTAGACCATTCCCACAACCAGTCAACCAAGTAAATAAACACTTTGTTTTAGCCCTATGTTGCAGAATGATTTTGTCTCAAACACTGGGTTAGCATTATCGATGTGTACGTAGCGAGGACAAGACTTTTAGATTGTAACCATGGAGTCACACCTTCAAGTAACTTTTATGGCACAAGCATATGATTTTGAAAAAGAAAGTTACTTGAGGTAGATAAAGAGTAGCTTGACTTATTCCACGACAAGCAAAAACTCAGCCTCTACCTCTGTACCAACTTAAAGGTCAAGAAGTCATCTAAAAATAACTACATCATAGTCACATTGGAATAAAAAAAGAACTTCACGTGCCAAAGAATTCCTACAATACTTCCTGTAAGCTTAGAAATTTTGAAAGACTTCTGCATAGGATCTGTGTGAGCAAAACCCAGGAGCAGCTTGGCTGTAAGGAGTACCCAAGAAACAGTCAGGGGTTCATCTGTAAAACAGTCCAGGAAACTTGGAAATGTAACTTCAAAATGATGAAATACAGCTACCTCAGATAACATTCTACACACCATCACAGCAAATCACAACACAGATAAATGTCTGCCAATAAACGTATTTTTGACAACGATGAACCAAGATAGGTCAGCCGTCAAGCCTTGAAAAGAGCAGTATGAACATGAAACAAAGACAGGATGCTACCATTCCACTGAGTCTCAAAATTAAAAGCAATATTTTTAGACAAATCAGGAATAGTAAGCAATGAAAAAAATGGATTATAGGCAGAAATATAGATTAAGATTAAGAAAACTGCACTTAGCATAGACTGTTTATAAAGCCTTCTTTTTTTTTTTTTTAAAGATTTTATTTATTTGACAGAGAGAGAGAGAGAGAGAGAGACAGCTGAGAGAGAACATAAGCAGGAGGAGTGGGAGAGGGAGAAGCAGGCTTCCCGCAGAACAGGGAGCCCAAGGTGGGGCTCGATCCCAGGACCCTGCGATCATGACCTGAGCCAAAGGCAGACGCTCAACAACTGAGCCACCCAGGCACCCTGGCATAGACTGTTTAAACACTCAGTAAGGATAAAAATCAGCCTGAAACAACAAAAACGTTCCAGATACTCTTAATAGATAGTTGTCTTTTGTGCAACTTTTCTCCAAGAAAACAGAAACTGAAAAAAGGTACATGGGAATGCCAACATAAGGAAGCACTGATCTGATTGCTTTCTCAGTGGAAAGTATAAATTTAAAATACCACAACCAGCTGCTGGGTAACATGCTTGATTTCACCACTAGAGGACAAGGCAGGCCCAGGTGTGCTAGAGTTTGTTTTACAGCACATATTAGAATATCCTGCCTGATTTACAAAACAAAACTGTAGTAGCACAGTAAAACTGTATCCTGGCCACAGAATATATAATTTATATACAAAAGTATGATTTAAACAAAAACACCCTATTAAAAATGTCATGTAAAAAATGCACCTGGTGTTACAGAACAATATATAGAGAAAAACCATAAGGAAAAACAATTGCTTATACTATGCTACCCAGTGACTATAAAGCTATATCTTCCAGACCCTTTTTCTATGTGACTCTGTGATGGACTTTTATGCATTTATGTACAGGAAAGCATTATTACCTAAATATTATGAACATAAGCTCTGAGGACAGACTGCCCGGCTTCCAATCCTGGCTCTGGTATTCAATAGCTCTGTGATCTTTGGCAAAATATGAAACTGTATGTGCCGGCATACTCATTGGCTAAACTGGGGACATAATAATACAAGTCATAATATTATTGTGAGGTTTAAATTAGATGATCCATGTAAACCACTTTCAATAGTGCCTGACACAGTGTTAATAAATACAGCAAGCAAGCGAGCGAGAAAGAAGAAAAATGAGACCACAGACAGGGTCATATTATATCTAACTTTTTCTACTTAATTTATCTTGATGTCAATAAATTCTAATAGCTTCTTGGTTATCCTTACATTTTTACTATATAGTGTTTAATATAATGAGGTAATATGACATATGATCACACACTCTTACATATACGGACGCTGCTTCTAGGATGAAGTATTTACAGACCCTTCCACATCGTCACATTACATTGCATATAAATCTTCACTTTTTAAAATAGATCCATAATATTTCACTATATGGATGCATTTTACTATTTGTGAAACTTAGGGTGTTTCTAGGTTTAAAATATAAATATATATGTGTGTGTATATATATGTGTGTGTGTATATATTTTTTTTATCAAAATGCTGCAATCAATAACTTTGTAATCTAGTTTTGCATACAAGTGCAAATAGATCCATAGGATAAAATCTACAAACAAAATAGTTGACTGAACATTTATATGTATCTTCACTTGGAGGAATGTCGCCTAAATGCAGATGACTTCTTATGTCCTTTGCCCATTTTCTACTGTTTGATTTTCTTTTTCTTACTGATTTGTAAAAATCTTTGTCCATTACATACGTAATGTAACATGTGCGACAGATGTTTTTCTCTAATTTTTCATTTGCTTTTTGTTTAGTTATACGTTTTGTATATTTCAGTGTATTTTTATATATATTTGTATATATACAAATCAATTCCTTTTTAATTCTGGGTTTTTGACATGCCAAGAAAGGATTTCTCCACTACCAGATTATAAAAGAGAAAAAATAATCTCTATAATTTCTTTTAAATCTGTGGTTTTGTGTTTTAAAATTTGCATTAAACTATGTAAAGTCACTAATAATCAAGTGGTGTTAGCCTACAAAAAGTCAACTTCAAACAAACATTTAATTCTTGGTCCAGCTGAACTTAGGTGAGGGAGAGGAGCGGGCAGGAGGGAGAGAGACAGAGAGGAAGAAGGGTAAAAAGAGAGAGAGAATGTGTAATTATGCATGTGGAAGGATATGCAGCAATAAGCCAGTGGGTTCCCTCTGGGTTCCCATGGTCATTCACTTGTCTCCAAATGATTTAGTGAATATCCCTCTCCCACATCTATGGGCCTGTTTTGGATTGCATATTCTGCTGTAAGGATGGATCTGATAAATCACTGTGGTGGTTAAATATATTCCAGTATCTGCTGGAATCAATGTTCTCTCCTAATTCTTCTGCAGATTTCTTTTTCTGTGTATTACATGATGCATATTTTTCTAATTCAACATAATCATTTTGGTTAATCCAAATTTTAAAAAATCTTGCTAATATCTTGATTGAGAGTGCTAAAATATTAGTTTAAGGAGATATGACATCTTTACAGCGAGTTTTCCTAAGAAAGCATATAGCTTCCAATTTAATCAAATCCTCTTTTGTATATTCCTCAAAAGGGTGTTCAAATTTTTCTTTATATAATTCTTCTGCATTTGAAATCTGCCACTTTACTAAATTCTCTTACTGTTTTTAGCAATTTTTCAAGTGATTCTTTTGTGTTCTCCAGTCATGCATTCATATTAATGTAACTAATAATTGTCATACCACTTCAAATCTTTATACTTTTTATCCTTGTCTGATTACATTGGCTGGTGTGCAACTATTAACTTCAGTGAAAATGTTTCTAAAACTTCGTAAGCCTGATGTTGGCTACAAAGATATTTTAATAGAACTAAATGTAAAGTTCATATAACTTAATTCGCATTTGGGTGACTATATGGTTTTTCTCCATTGAGTTACTATATTAAGAACATTCATGATATTGAATCATTCCCACATTAATGAAAGAAACCCCATTTGGTGGTGTATTATTATTCTAATAAATGCTACATTCTATCTATTCAAGATTAGAGAGACTAAACATACCTGTTTCTTTTTTCAGTCCTGATGATCTGATGTGCTTCAGTGAGGAAACCACATCTGTATAAACCTGTCTACAATGACTCATTAGAGCCTCAGTTGTGGAATCTTGGAAAAGGGTCGTTTCGGACCGTGATGCTTACTTTTAGAAAGACCTGTGCCCTTAAAGTGGTGACCTCAGTCTCTCCAGGGGGATCTAAGCTAAAAGAGACCAGGGACGGACATTCACGCCAAGGGGACTGCTCCTCTCGGGCTGTCCCTCGTCCATGGAGGGTGCGGCTGCAGACTGGCCCCACTTGTCCCAAGGGCCTTGGCCTCCTGGGTGGGCCACTGGGGGTCCTCTGAGGCCGCGCTGTCACGGAGCTGTCCGCTGTGTCCGGGAAGGGCCCTCCCAACGCTGGGGTGGACCATGGTGCTGAGCTCTCTCTGCTTCTGTGCCAGCACCTTGGCCCTGCCATCCGTGGTGCCTCTGGAGCCTCCAGGTTGTCCCTCGGGCGCCCGAGGCCGAGCAGTGGCATCCTTTCCAATTCCCAGCGACCCCTCGGGTCACCGCTTTCAGTGGCTGTCCAAGCAGCGGGGTGCCGTCAAAAAGGGAGCCATACCCGTCCCCCTTTCAGAGCTGGCGCCTCGTGGTCCCCACAGCACGGCAGGCACGGGGGCGTGGGAGCGCGGTGGCCGTCCAGCCAGCCAGGGGGAGCCTGGCGGTTTCCGAGGGGCGCCGCTTTACACAAACGCACAAGCTTTGGTTCCCTTGCACTTTTTTAAGGGAAATACGAGCTCCCAAGCAGCACCAGGGCCTGCGTAGGACGTGGACGAGCCCCGGGGGCCACAGAGCAGCGAGCAGCACCAGTGGCCTACGGTGGCCACAGGAAGCTCCCAGGATGTCCTGCACCGCGGCGCAGGCCACGGACCCCGTGCCCTGGGGGCGCCCAAGGGAAGTGAAAACAGAGGGTCCCCAGCTCTGCCTGAGCCTTGGAGAAGCGTGAACCCATTCTCAATGCCCTCCACTTGAGCTGATCCGAATGTCGGTATTATTTGTCAGAGATGTTGAGCGAAGTTAGACTATGACTGTTTTCACATTTACTAGAGTCTGTTTTTTTTTTTCATCATTTTTCCTGTGGGTTTTTTTTTTTTTATTGTTTTTGATAATCTCAGGGAGACATATGAAACAAAAATAACCTTTCTCCCAATCTTTTACCATAGCTCCCACACCTTCACTCTAACGGCGTCTATTGTCCCACTGTATGGCTGTGGTTGGTTGTCTAACCAATCTCCTTACTTGTAGATACTTAGGTTGCCCCAAATTTTCACTGTGACAAATATCACTGAAAAGAAGAAAACTTTTCAAAAAGACCAGGACTGGAGAAAATCCAGTTCTACTGCACAAAATAATGAGTAGCAGAATAATGAAAACAGTGTGCTCCTTCGATGGGGTGGGGTGCTCAGGCAGAAAGGGGAACTTCATCGGTTTAGCAAGTTCCTCTTCTTTCCTACCTTCTGCTTGTTTTCTTTCCCACATCCTCTCTCATACAGAATCTCTTGTGGCAACATTGTTGGGGGAAATTAGAACACCTCTGTCACTCAACATGTAAGATGCTAAGATACTAAGGGTGTCATTAGTCATGTGTTTTAGGTCAGACTTGTCTGGAGGGAATTCATTTTATGACATGGAATTCAGCTAGCATAAATTATGATTAGGAAGATAGTACATCAACATACAGTCAGGTGGACACTCTGAATAAAAGAGGCAAGCTCCTATCTTAGGCTTGTCTACATTGTTTTGTTTAAGAATATTGATACCAGAATTTTACTGGCCACCTGTCTTAGACATAGATGCCACAATATTTTTAAAAGTCTTCATATTTATCCTTTTCTGGAAGAACCTATAGACTTCAGCAGTGCAGCTGCCTCTCAAGACTTTTCAACACAGACCACCCGTCTACCTTATCAGATATAGATTCCCCAAATTAGACTGAGCACAAAGGCAGACAGTAGGAACTAAAATAAGATCAATGCTGACAACAAGAACCACAGAAACTTTAAAAAAAAAAAAATCCAATTTGAGGCTTTGTGCTAGGCAGTAAGGACAAATAAGCTTATTATATAATCTATGCCTAGGAGAGTCTCACACTGTCCTATATTAAATAGGTCATTTATGTACAGTTCACAATTCAGTGTATAAAATATCCTAAAATTGAAATGATCAGTGATTATGGTATCATATAGAAAGGCAAGAACTATTCATGTTCTTTTGCTGCGTTTGTTTTATGGTTTCATTCCCTGAATAGATACAAATTGGAGACCTCTGACCAGTGTTTGACTTGGTTCTAAGACAAGCAAGGTCAAGGTTGAACTGGGAGAAGAAAAAACAATCCTCCCGGAAGGCTAAGCTGACCCTACATTATGGATACTAATGGGGAGGAGGGAGAAATGGGTTATATCAGACCTATCAAAGAAGCTCTTTGCTTGACTGATTTCACTCAGCATAATCTCTTCCAGTCCCGTCCATGTTGCTACAAAAGTTGGGTATTCATCCTTTCTGATGGAGGCATAATACTCCACAGTGTATATGGACCACATCTTCCTTATCCATTCGTCCGTTGAAGGGCATCTTGGTTCTTTCCACAGTTGGGCGACCGTGGCCATTGCTGCTATAAACATTAGGGTACAGATGGCCCTTCTTTTCACGACATTTGTATCTTTGGGGTAGATACCCAGGAGTGCAATTGCAGGGTCATAGGGAAGTTCTATTTTTAATTTCTTGAGGAATCCCCACACTGTTTTCCAAAGTGGCTGCACCAACTTGCATTCCCACCAACAGTGTAAGAGGCTTCCCCTTTCTCCACATCCCCTCCAACAAATGTTGTTTCTCGTCTTACTAATTTTGGCCATTCTAACTGGTGTAAGGTGGTATCTCAATGTGGTTTTAATTTGAATCTCCCTGGTGGCTAGTGATGATGAACATTTTTTCATGTGTCGGATAGCCATTTGTATGTCTTCATTGGAGAAGTGTCTGTTCATATCTTCTTCCCATTTTTTGATATGTTTGCCTGTTTCGTGTGTATTGAGTTTGAGGAGTTCATTATAGATCCTGGATATCAACCTTTTGTCTGTACTGTCATTTGCAAATATCTTCTCCCATTCCGTGGGTTGCCTCTTTGTTTTGTTTACTGTTTCCTTTGCTGTGCAGAAGCTTTTGATTTTGATGAAGTCCCAAAAGTTTATTTTCGCTTTTGTTTCCTTTGCCTTTGGAGACATATCTTGAAAGAAGTTGCTATGGCTGATATCGAAAGATTACTGCTTATGTTCTCCTCTAGGATTCTGAGAAGAGAAGGGAGTTGGGGGAAATTGGAAGGGGACGTGAACCATGAGAGACTATGGACTCTGAAAAACAATCTGAGGGGTTTGAAGTGGCGGGGGGGTGGGAGTTGGGATACCAGGTGGTGGGTATTATAGAGGGCATGGATTGTATGGAGCACCGGGTGTGGTGAAAAAATAATGAATACTGTTATGCTGAAAATAAATTAATTAATTAAAAAATAAATAAACTTACAAAGGCAGATTTAAAAAAAAAAGAAGCTCTTTTGGGGGTACGGGTGGCTCAGTGGGTTAAAGTTTCTGCCTCCTGCTCAGGTCATGATCCCAGCATCCTGGAATCGTCCTGGGATCCAGCCCCACATTGGGCTCTCCGCTCAGCAGGGAGCCTCTTTCCCCTGTCTCTGCTTACTTGTGATCTCTGTCTGTCAAATAAATAAATAAAATCTTAAAAAAAAAAAAAAAAAAAGAAGAAGCTCTTTTAAACACACATGCCTTGTCTTCCTCCCCTTGCAGTTCAAGGGAGGAAAAGAGGAGACGTGCACACGTATTTTATAAAAGCTTCCTAGGTAACTCCCCCCCCCCCCCCCAATTCTGCATCCACAGAGGTCTGGGCGAACAACTGTCCTGGAAGGACTCACGCAGCTTGGTCCTTGGAAGGGCACCTAGAGCTAAAAGCACTTGCCTGAGACAGCCAGCTTACATAGGAGGAGAGATGCTCAGCTAGTAGACTGTGAAAGCAAAACTGGGAAAAGCCCGGAGTTTCTTTTTTTTTTTTTTTTTTTTTTTAGATTTTATTTATTTATCTACCCGAGAGAGAGAGAAAGAGAGAGAGAAAGAGTGGAGAGGAGCAGAGGAGCACAGGGAAATGCAGGAGCAGACTCTGAGCCAAGCAGAGAGCCCAGCACAGGGCTCCAGGCGGGGTTCAATCCCAGACCCTGAAATCATGACCTGAGCAGGAATCAAAAGTCAGTTGCTTAACCAAATCACCCAGCTGCCCGAAAAGCCCAGAGTAGTTTTAAATGCTTATATTTCAATTTTTCCTTTTAAAAGAAATCATGAGCATTTATTAGACATTTGTAAGCATGGGCTTATTGAAGAAATATGTAATAAAGAAATATTCTTTTAATAGTTTTGGTTATGTAGTAAAGGCTACTAGTAATCCCATAAAGCCATTTCCTATTAGGAAATTTAACATAAATCTAGTTTTACTTTAATTTTTTTTATTTTTTATGGGCTTTAAATAAAAAACCCATTAACTTGAAAAAATTTCATCCTCTTACCAGAAAATCAATCACAAAAATGAGTCTGGGTAATAAATGGATCTAAACAGATAGAGGTTCATGGCATAAATAACAATCTGAAAGATACACAAATAGAACCGGATGGGGCTTTTCATCTAAGTCTATAGTCAGCATTTTATCCATCAATTTATAACAATATTACTATTTGACAGCTTTGAGCCAAGCAAGAATCATGAGGGACTTCGAGGGCAGAGCAAAGGACCAGTATGACAACCTATTGTGAGCTTTTTAAACTAAATATGAATTATAATTATTCACTTAGAATATTAATTCAAAATGAAATAAAGGATTTAGCAAATCTTTGTTAAATCAATTATTTTTTCTTATATATAGTCTTTCATATTTCACCAATATATTTATTTGTTGGTTTCATTCTATAGTCTCAATATATAAAAACATACATCACTCAATAGGAGAATTAGAACTAACTTCCTCTAAAATCTCACTTATTTGTTATTACCAATGATTTTTTAAATTGTGTTCACCTTATGGAATAATCCCCTGAAGATATAACAATGTCTCAACTTACAAAAAAAAACTGTTAAAAGTAAGTGATGGGGCAAATCCATCAAATACAAATAGGTCATATTCCAAATAGGTTGTTATATGTTACATAGTGTCAAAAAGGCAAAAACAATTATTCTTAAAATAATTACAAGGGATGCCTGGGTGACACAGTTGGTTAAGCCACCAACTCTTGGGATCTCAGGTTGGTGAGATCAAGTCCTAGTCAGGCTCCATGCTCTGCATGGATTCTGCTTGGGATTCTCTCTCCCTCTCCCTCTGCCCCTCCTCCCCCTCCCCCCACCCCCACTCATGTTCTCTCTCTTTCTTAAATAAATAGATCTTTAAAAAAAAATTACAAATGTAATTTCTCTTAACTACCAAAATAAATCCCCCACACACACCAAAAAAATGAGCCTCCTATGTGTAGCAAAATTTTTACTTTTCTTTAAAAAAAAAAAAAAAAGTCCTGTATGTCTCTCTGTTGCCAGGTACAAAATAATAGTCATACTTTTGTCAATATGCTCCTGACTTTCCTCACTTTTCTCCCATTGATCTGTCCCATATGCATCCTTTCCTCCAGCTGAATTAAATAACAAGCTGTCCTCTGATGTATCTTAGGGTTTCCTACCTCAACCCACTATTTATGCTGTTGACTACATGTGTAATACACGCCTGTGGACAGCCTTAGTCACTGATCCTTTAAAATTCATCTGACATTTAACTTTTTCGTGGAGAACGTCAAGATCGTCCACTTGATCATGTCCTCCCAGTCACCATACAGTGGATCTAGAGGCCAGAGAATTTATTAGTGCCTCTCTCCAGGATCACCCATCGTATTTCATTTTTGGTAATTATTTTTGTATTTATCTTTTCTACAGAAATACCAAGTTCTTAGGGGCTGGGATTGAGTTTTTCCCTCTTAGTTTCTCCTAAAGAGCCTTGAATATTACCAGACCAGAGAAGATACTCAATAGAAGAATATAATATAATGAAATATTTTACAAAATAAAACATCTGAAGAGTAGAGTACAATAAAAATCATGCTACAACGAAAAGTATAATATAATGCGATGTGTTAAGAAATGACACATCTTAAAGGACCACAGAGCAAGGAAAACAGCCAAGGTTCCAAGTCTGTGATCTGAGAACACAGACAAGTACCCAGGCCAGGCCTAAAAAACCCTCTGAGGTCAGACAGGTTTGGGGTTTAATGTCAAAGGGGCCATTTGCAAACAATGTGACTTTGGACTATTTATCTAGAGTTTTGGGGGCCTACATTTTCTCATTTACTAAATAAGGATAGACACATCCACTTAAAATGATGTGAAAGTTCTGTAAGATCACTTAGCAGAGCATCTAAATGTACTCTGAGCCTATATGTAAAGTGAGATTTCACGAAGGTGTCCTTTAATCCGTCGGGTCAGGGGAAGACAATGACTGCTCTTTCGTACCAAACTCATCACTGACCAGCACCCACCCACCTTCCAATTAACTTCTTTTTATGAACATTTTAGATGAGGGAATTACTCATTTTTTCCCCATTCTGCTTCATTCCTATTCACTTGAATGCTGGAGAGGCATAAGCGGCTAAATAAGGGAGTCCTTTTTAGGAGCGGAAGTCACAAAGGAGATACTGTCTTATGTGGGACATGGGCCACTAGAAAGGAATTGCTGGTAAAGGGATGTGAAACCATAACCTACAAGGAGCGCATGGGAAAATGGAAGCATCAGCCTGGAAAAAAGAAATACCAAGAAGACCAGGGTCACCTCACGAGCAGTAGGAGCCCAACAATGTCTGTGCGGCCCTAATGGGATAAAATGTGGACACCTAAATGCAGTGACAAGAAGATATTTCTGTTGAGTAGACATGAAGAACTTGGTTTTGACTGTTGAGTCTCTCCAAAGATAGCATGCACTGCCTCACTGACAGATGTGTTGGTCTAAGAAGAGGTCAGACTGTCCTGCCTTTAGGATTTATTCTGAACTTGATATAAATCTATGCAATCTTCATGAAACTTTGTGTGTGTGTGTGTGTGTGTGTGTGTGTGTGTGTGTGTTTGGTGATATATGGGACTCAGTTATAGCAAACAGAGTAATTATTTTAAATTATTGAATCGTGCATTAAATTTACTCTAAAAATATGGGACGCCTGGGTGGCTCAGTTGGTTAAGCAGCTGCCTTCAGCTCACGTCATGATCCCAGCGTCCTGGGATCGAGTCCCACATCGGGCTCCTTGCTTGGCAGGGAGCCTGCTTCTCCCTCTGACCCTGCCTGCCACTCTGTCTGCCTGTGCTCGCTCTCATTCTCTCTCTCTCTGACAAATAAATAAAATAAATAAAATCTTAAAAAAAAAATTTACTCTAAAGATAACTAAAATCAGTCCATTAAGTAAATGCCTCCCCTGACCTGATCCCATGTCTCTTTCCAGCTACCATCAATTTCCCTACTCTCTTGTAATAAAAACATCCCAAGGAATTTCTAATACACCAACTCACATTTCCTTACTTCCCAGTCTCTCTTAAGCCCGACAGCAGTCAGACTTTCATCCCCACTAGGAGCCATGAAACTTTCTTGTCCGTGCCACACCTACACCTTACCAAATCTCAAGCTTAATTCACAGGTATCGTATCACAGGCCCCCTCAGCACACCAATGTTGCTAGTTATGTCCTCATTCTTGAAACTCTACTGACATGGAAGCCAAGCCATCTCTCCTCCTGTTTGGTTTGGTTTGGTCTGGTTTTCCTTATCCTCCTTTCTGGTTTCCATTGTTGCCTCTTGTCCTTCTGCTAAACTGCAAATACTGGTGAGGACCAAGTAAGCGATGATCACTTCTTTCTCTGCTGGCCGTTTTTCTTCAGGAAATCTCATCCCGAGAAATGTCACCTTTAGGCTCCTGAACCACGAACATCTATCCCCAGTCTTGAATTCCTTCCTGAACTCCAGCCTGTTTGATGAAATAGCTTTTCAACATCACCACTGGATACTTAACATCTCAACATGAACATTTCTAAAGCACAACAGTTAATCCCATGCCTCATCCCCCAGATATATTGGCAAAATTTGTTCCACAAAGCTTTATGTTTGTTTTTCACATAGGTTGGAATGTCCTACACCATTCCAAGGACCATCCTTCTTGTTCAGCTCTCTAATTAAATGCTAACTCTGACACAAGCCTTTGTCGACAACCTTAACTCAAGTAGTATTACAGAAGTTTATTAAATGGTTAGTGAATGAATAAGTGAGCAATCATGGATCTCTTTTTATCATAATACTTAAAAATGCTGCTATGAGCTATTCCAAACTGCCTTGCCAGAAACTATATATTCTTTCCTGAATTTGGAATCACTAGAACAGAAATCTGTTAACAGAGCTGTTAAAGAAAAATGTACTTGGCTCTGCGTCTGCCCCTAGTGGGAACTTTGGAAATTTTATAAAGGGGATGTGGTAGCAGCAGCTAAGCCAAAGTTCAGGCTTTGACAAAGCATGAAACTTCAAGGCTCTAACTGCCTCACCTGTAAGATGCCACTGCTGGGGCGATGACCTCTACAGTCCCATCTAGTTCTGAAATTTTATGCTTTTATGTTTCAAATAGTTTATATCCCAAGTAATTAACTGGGGACTGTGCCATATGTATGAGATGAGAGGCAGAGTTGGCTGGTCTTATCATGGCCAAAAGAAGTAAAGAGCTGAGGTTGATTCACCAGGCTCCTTCAGTATTTCTTGTGCTTCTCTTCCAGGTACACCTGGAGCAAAAGGAGAGCTTTAAAAAAAAAAAAAAAAAAAAAAGTCCTTCTGATCTCTGTGCCTTGGCTGGATCTTCCATAAAGAAGAAATAATTATCGATTATTTGCAATAGCCAAGACAATGTAAGAATAACCTAAGTAGCCATCAACAGATAAATGGATAATGAAAATGTGGTATATGTATCATGGAATATTATTCAGCCATAAAAAAGAAAGAAATCTTGCCGTTTGCAACAGCACAGATGGAACTTAAGGATATTATGTTAAGTGAAATAAGTCAGACAAAGAAAGACAAATACCACAGGATTTCACTTACATGTTAAATCTAAAAAATCCCCCCCTAAAAAATAACCACACTGGTAGTTGCAGTGAACAGAGGCAGGGGTTGGTATGTGAGCAAAATAGATAAAGGGAGGCAACAGGTACACTGCCAGTTATAAAATAAATAAGTCCAGGGAATATAATGTACAGCATGGTGACTACAGTTAGTAACACTGTATTGTGTACATGAAACTTGCATATATATCTTAAAACTCTCATCACAAGAAAAAATTTCTGTAATTCTGTATGACAACAGACATTAACTAAGCTTATCGTGGTGATCATTTCACAAAATATACAAACACCAGATCTTTCTATTGTTACCTGAAACTGATATAATGTATGTCAATTATAGCTCAATAAAAAATAAAAACAAAGAATTGTTGATATATACCTAAAGGCCAATTTTGGGCACAGATATTTTTGATTATTTTCTTATTTTAAAAATGTTATAGTTTATACTTTTAACTTTTAACTTGATTCTCCCTTATTATTCGTTTTAATTTAAGCCTGGAATTGCTAACAGTTAGGTTATGCTTGTGGTAAGTGTCAGATACAAGAAGAGGGAAAGGAAAAGGTACAGAAGCATGATTTTTATAGGACTGTTTCACTTATATCTTCTTAACTATGGAACTCAGACGACAAAGCTTTAAAAAATTAACTGAAAAGAGATCTCCCTTCCTATTCTTTTTCCTTCCTGTTGATTTTGACAGCCTTAGGTAAATCTGCTTTCTAACTCAATGGAGCACTGATTTATTGCACAAAGAACTAGTTCTCTAGAGAAGTGCAGACAAAGGCGCAAGCAAAAACCGCCTGACCTCTGTGCCAGGAACACAAGGGCTTCCATATGTCTACGGAAAATGTAGATATCATATTGGTAGATAAAGTTCAATAAAACCACTCTTACCATTTTCATTAAATCTTAGCAACATGATGATTTTTTTTCTTAAATTAAATGTGAAATGGTGGATTTTATTTTCATGCACTGCTCTGGACAGCTTCAGATATTTTAATAAAGAACAGACATTAGAGTTTTGAGCAACATGATGTTTTTCCATTAAGCATATGTAGGCAAATTTATCTTTAAACATCCAACAGACTCTCATCTTACATTAACTCAAGCTCACTGAAGTATCTTCCTCTTTGCCTCAAATTTTTTCCCTTATGAAATTTATATGGTTTAATGAGCACAAGATAAACACCTCAGTTGCATTAAACTCAGTAGCTCAGATAACTGTTCTGCTCGGAATGAATGCATATAAGCTCCAGGCACAACGTCCACTATTATCCAATTGTACAGGATATGTCTAATGAGAAAGTAGCCACATGTCAGGAATTCTTTCTTTTGTTGTAATTATTATGAATATATTCAAAGGGAAAAAAGTAAAATACATGCTTGAATATGTAATATACTTTACAGTTAAATGGAAAGGTTTTCTCCATTAGAAAACCTCCCTTTTCTTTCATAGTTCCTATGGCAACTATGGGATTGGGTATCATTTACTCTTTATATGGAGATGATTCTTTTATGTGCATACTTCTTCTTCTCTTTTTTCTGAGACTTAAGACTTGATCCATGAGCTCCCTCTAACTCAGTAGAATCACTGAGTTGATGAAGTCGTAACAAATGCACTGTCCTTTTATTATACAAATTATATAGCAAAGTAAGAAAGAGAAGATATCTCCTGGGGTTGAGAGGGGGAAAAAGCTCAGGCTGGGAGCTCAGATTCAGGAACTGAATGTACGCATCAAAATATGAAGATTATTCTTCTTTAAGTAATTTAATCACTTTGATCAATTTTCCACAAGCTCAATGGTGTCTTAGCAATATCTCCCAAAATAAACATGGTTTCAGGTTCAAGATTTTCAAAATAGCATCATGTGGACATGGTATACTCTTAATTTATAAGGGTAAATGGAAGTTCATCCTTCATAGAACAAAAGAGAGGAAGGGAAAAGTGGTAAATTACTCATCACTGTTGATGGCTAATAACAGCTTGTAAGAGTTTGGGTAAATCTGCTGTTTTATGCATAAGAGAATCAGGCAGACCTAGCATCAGTAATATATACATATATATTTAATAACTGATCTATATATGACAAATACACTGACCAACAAGAGCTTTTACAACATTATTCATAGTGTTTTTGTTCATGTAGCTGTTCTCTACTAAGCCAGATGTTTTACTGTTGTTTCATCTGTGTCACAGAGAGAAGCAGAATAATTAGTAATTTCAAGTGATGTCATACTCTTTTGTAAGAGATCAGAGGTCTCTTCTGAGTCTTCCAAGTCTTCCACAACATTCAAAAAATAAAAAGAGAGCAAATATAGGGATTTGATTTGCAAGCTTCACATAAGATATATAAGCAAAGCCGTCTAGGAAAGCTTACTGTTTG
Organism: Mustela lutreola; assembly: GCF_030435805.1. Classification (NCBI taxonomy): domain Eukaryota; kingdom Metazoa; phylum Chordata; class Mammalia; order Carnivora; family Mustelidae; genus Mustela; species Mustela lutreola. Next base: position 14,118,716 of record NC_081295.1, on the reverse strand, counting down.
TTTAATAATTTCAATAATGAAAATTCATAGGAGACAAAAATTATCACTCTGAATTTATTTAAAGCACTAAGTCCACACCCTTGTGAGTCTCTCAAATTGCCATAAATTTTAGGCTGGAGAACCCACGGGCTAATAAATGCTCTGTAAGCCTGCCAAGGAAAACATCACTGTGGTTTACTCGAGTAAGTGCTTGGAATACAGAAGAAGAATGGATTTGGGGGTGGGTGGGGCTTGGTAGTAGTGGTGGGGTTTTTTGTTTTGTTTTGTTTTCGCAGTCTTATTTGGATCTACTTATCTGATGGCATTAGGTTATCACACACCCACACGCTTTCCAGAACTCCCCTCACTTCCCTCTCTAGAGCAGTTCTGCACAGGTGACTCTTTCAGATCAAAGAACTAAAAATACCTTTGGTTCCCAGAGGAATAAGATGTGGAGGATTTCTATTAAATTGAATGTGAAATGGATGCTTGGAGATTCTAGATGTTTTAATAAACCAACAGACATTTGAGTTTGGAAACAATGTGATGTTTTCCCTTTAAGTACCTGGAGGCAAGTTTATTTTTAAACATCACATAGACATGCATCTTGGAATTAGTGCTCCGGACATTACGTACCACAACCAGATAGATCAGTGTTTTTCTTTCAAATTGCAGATAGGATGAATAAACTGCAAAATGTTTCATGAGACTTGGTCACTTGCTTTGGTAAAAATCTCCCAATTTTTTAACACAATACTGATAATTTACATAACTAAATTGCTACTGCCTGTCTCTGACAGGAATTAAAATCCATGGGTCAGATTCATTTGAGTCGTGTGTTTAGGGTTATTATTTTATTTACACTACCCTGTCTTCCATTGTCTGCTTATCCCAAAACAGCAATGGCAAGCATTCAAGTGTGTATTTTGCACTCTGATAAGCTCTTACAGGTCAACAGATCAGCATTAAGCACAGGGAATGATAACTGGTAGGTAAAAAGCAGAACACAAAGTAAGTACAGACATAGGAACAAACAGGATAATGGGAAGTATTAGTTGGGTTGAATCCCAAAATACTGAGAGCTTGAGAAGATGCAATAATTGATTTGAAATGTCTCTCCTTGAGTAGCAGCAAAGGCCAGTAGTATTAGACAGCACTGACCAAGATATTAAATGTAGTAGCAGTTGACAAGCCCCCAAATGTCACATACAGTAACAAAGACGAACAGTTCAACAGTAACAGGAGAGATGTGTTGTGGCAAAAACCTTAGAAGAGGTGACAAAACAAGACAACAGATGGCGAGAGGCAACAAGGAGCAGCTGCTACCTATGTGAGAAGGAACTGATAGTCCAAACAAACCTCACCTTCGGAGAGCTTTGAGACTCAAGAGTACAAAATGTGCCATCTAAGCAGTAACTTTTATTTCAGTGGCTAGTAAGTGGGGATAATTATGTTAAAAAAAAAGGAGGTTTCCTAATTAAAAAACAAAAATAAAAACAACTAAAAATCTTTTTTTAGCGTCTCCTTTATCTTCCATAGAAAATTGAATGCAGAATTTTAGGATCAGACATGACCAAGTAGAAGCTATAGTAAACTTTCTCCCCTGTGGGAGATGTGTTTGCTGGCTGGCAAATGATTCAAAAAAAAAAAAAAAAAAAAAAAAGGAAGCAAATGAATCTACTGAAAGTTTGCCACTGTATTTTTCTTTTAACTAATGACAATCTTTTAGCTCTATTCCTTATAATGAGTTTCCTCTTTCTTCTTGGCTTTGCCCTCTGGCAGTCTAAATTTTCCTTGATGTTTTGAGAAATTGAGAGGGGAAGGGGTTGGATCACTGGAGGAAAGTTTTTCTCTAAATGCCTCTTTATTTCATAAGTAAAAAAATGTAATCTGTAGAGTTCTCAGAAATTCTGAGTAAGAATTTATGCACCATGAACTAAAAGCTCTTACTTAAATATAGCCATGGTAAAGCAAAAATGATTTCAGTAAGGAACGCAATGCCCAGGGAGAGTATGAACAGCTTCCCTCTTAATAGAAACCTTATTATGAATCTTCCCATGTATTTATGTTGTCTTAGAGTTGCAAGCATAAATCCAAATAACTTGGGAAGGTAAGATCACCTACCAAATCTGAAACACCAAAGAGAACTTGTGAATTAGAATGATATTGTTGGTATGAGATTGTCCAAGGTGAGGAAGCCTTGTTCACCTGACTGTTCATTTAATATACAGGGTATATTCTAATAATTTATACCAAGCTAGGGGGCTCTCACTTATAACAAAAACAGGAACGTTGTTAGAAGTTCAACAGAGAGTTAAATGCCTAAAAATAGAAAGAAGACAAGCCTTGCTGATTATGGCGAAGCAAAATTTATGGATAATGGTGCCCATTGAAGACCATGAACAGCAGCAGACCTAGCCAGGCACAGGCTTAACTGAAAAACGGAGGTTCACCAAACTGGGTATTCATCCTTAACCATGAGCTAGTCAACACAGGTTAGACAAGCCAAAGAAAAGAGAACAATAGGTTGAGATGGAATTTCCATAACCAATGCCATTGAGATCTCTGGAAGGGGAACCAAAAGAAATGAAAGACAGCAGCCTAAGCTAGGTAGGAAAACCACAGCAGGGTAAGGATGCAAATGCTTTCCTTTACCAAAGCACAAAGAATACAGAGATACAGTCCAGCTGAATAGCTCCAGAGTGAAGATGAATTGCAAACCATGAGCAGAGGGGCACCTTGGACACTCACCTGAAGTCATGATCTGAAGTGACTTGAGAGTCACTAAACTTAGCAGTAGTTCCAGTAGGAATGGAATTTAAACAGTGCTAAGAGAAATGGTTCTATATAGTGAGATCTAAGCAGTAAGCAATGCGAGGACATCTCAAAACGGAGTGTGCATGTGTGGTTACTGATTCCATACGGGCCCCACTATAACCAGTCACCGGCTGTGTGCAACAAGCTACTCATGCCTTGGAAATTCATCTCCAGGGCTCACTGGCCACTTTCATTTGTCCCGGATTGTCTTATCCTTTGACTCCTACTCATGTTGGTCAACGCCAAAGTTGGCAGTCAGCGGCTTGGAAATAAGATACTCAGTGGTTCGCCTCCACTTTCCATTCCTCCACCAGCCCAACTCCCTCAACCCTCAGCTTGAGAAAAATGTGGACACATCTGCGCTAAGCTTAGAATGAAGGCACTGTTAATTAGTACTTTCCACGGGCCCAAGTTGCTCACTTTCTCATTTAAAAACAAATCGCATCTGGTCATATGCATGTTTGTTATTTTCCATCCTTTCTGGAACAAGTAGGATATAAATAAAGATTCCTCATGATCTGAAACTAGACCTAGAGCTGTTTTACTTTTTGTGAATACCTGTCCTGTGTGAAGTAGGTAATATTGGGACGGGAGGGAGAGAGAGAAAACAGAGTCTTACTGTAGGAGCTCACTTGGAGAGAGAGGCGCTCCTTTGCAGCCATTAACCAACAGCCCAGGAACAAAATCCAAGTAAATATGACACAGGTCTGAATGCAGTGGTGCTGCAGCAGGGCCCGCAGGGCAGACGAGCCGTGGGTTTCAGACCAGAGCAACTACCCTGCAGGTGAAGCAATCCTGGCCAGGAAGATGAGGCGAGACGTTAGCATCTTGGCGCCTATTTTCATGACTTCTCACAACTTCTCACTCCCACTCACAGCCTAAAACGGAGAGCTCAGTTGTCTGGGTGATTCAAGGAAACAGAAAATAAAACTCCGATACCTCAGTGGCCTATGGATTGCCCTGGAGTTGGAGACTTTTTTGGCCAACGTCCTTGATTGCAACGTGCCATTCGGCATATGAGGACGAACTTCAGTTTTATTACAACAGAGGTCGTGTTCTTTTGCAAAAGCGTTTGTGCCCTTTTAAATGACACATTGCTGAAGGCTCTGCCCTTAGCTACATGCGAATCAGTCTGACAGAAGGAAAGGAAGCACCAGCTCTTGACAGAAATGTCCTCTCAGAAGTTCCTGTTTAAGGGGACACAGATGCCAGGGCTACTCGGTCCAGGTTAGGTAGTTTGACTATATCTGAAGAAAAGGTTTGGGACTTCATTGAAAAAATACTCCATGAAGTGTGTAAACGTGGCAATTCACAGACCTGTACCCCTGGGGCTAATAATACATTATATGCTCATAAAAAAATTTAAAAATTAAAAAAAATACTCCATAAGTAGTGGGAAATTTATCTTCTGTTCAAACTTTAAGTTCCTGATAATGATTATTAGACTCTCACAATCTCATTTTTTGGGGAACTTATGTTCAAAGTTTTAAGTCCCTAATAATGATTATTAGACTCTCACAATCTCATTTTTTGGGGAAATTTGTCCATTGAAATTTATTATAAACCTGATTCTTAAAGGTCATAAACTATCTCATATTTATCAATGTTTCTTTTTTTTAAAGATTTTACTTATTTGACAGACAGAGATAGGCAGAGAGGCAGGCGGGGTGGGGGGTGGGGAGCAGGCTCCCTAATGAGCAGAGATCCCAATATGAGATTCGATCCCAGGACCCGGAGATCATGACCTGAGCCAAAGGCAGAGGCTTTAACCCATTGAGCCACCAAGGTGCCCTCAGTCAATGTTTCTTAAAGTAAAATTCAATGCAGAAAGTATCCTGTTTTAAGGGGTTTTCAATCTTATCTAAAATAGTGAAAAACTAGATAGAGTAGATTAGTTAAACCAACAGCAGGGCTTACCTAAAATAGAATGGTACTTAACCATTTGATGTCAATGTAGATTAGTATTTATTAATGTGTAAAGATGTGCACATTTATATCGCTCTATTTAAAAAAAAGCAGAATAGAACAACATTCATAGTGAAAACACTTTCTTTCATTTGTATGTGTGTACACTGAAAAACACTTGGGGGGGGACGTCCACCGAAATATTTATTCTTTCCTCCCTCCATTCCTTCCTTCCTACCATCTGTCTGTCCATCTATTATCTCTTCTCTCTCTGTCTCTCCATCTATGTAGTGGTATTGGAAGACTACCACTTTATTCTTTATACTTTTCTATATTGGTTGAATTTGAATAAACATATATTTGTATAATTTGGGAAAATCAAGTTATTTAAACTTTGGAAAAAATTCAGAAACCTATCTAATACATTCTTTGGTTAATGTCACGGAATGCTGAAAAACAATCACTACAGTTTATGAAGAATATTTTCCCTTAAATACAGACATCTTACTAGTTTTCCATTTGGATTCATTTCTTTTAGCCTATGTGGCTAAAAAGTAATGATAAAATCTATTTCCTAGGCATCACATTTTCTACTTTAAATTATTAAATAGCTTACTAGCAAAGAAGAACTGGACTCATGTTTCCTTCCTTAAACCAGAAACAAAGGCCACTTGGTACTTCAAAGCAGTGATTGTCCTTGAAATGTAAAGGGAGTGTCTAATGTTCTGCATCAATAATCTGACCCACATTAGAAGCTATTTTGGACAACAGGAAATAGTTTTCTTTATCAAACATATAAAGCAAGTTTGCCAAGAACAAATGCATTACAGCACTTCATTTCAGTGGTCTACACTTAAGTCTGATTCAACTTTTCTCTTTTAAAACCCCACTTTTTGAGGCATCAGTAACTGAGTGAATTAAAACCAGCTCTAGGTTCAAAGTGCACAGAGCTTTCTGGGAAGAAAGGCTCTCCATATAGTTTGAACACAGGAACAACTTTACTTTTCTAAAAGCAGATGTTTGAAGATATTTTTATAGTTGGGATTAAGGCTTAGGGTTTTTACTAATTCTAAAAGGTTGTTTTTTGTGTGTGTGTGTGTGTGTTTTTTTTTTTTTTAATTATTGTTGGAGCTATGTGTGTTCATACAGTAGTGCCCTGTTTTAAATAAAACCATGGGGAGCATGTGCTATTCAACTAGTCCAAACCTTCCCCAAATCAAAGTTAAAACATGAAGTTCAGGAAAGTAATAATAACAATTATTATTACTAAGTGTCTTGGACATGGAACAAAAGCCCACTTGCCTTGGTATAATGAAGAATAGGTTAACATCACGGCTGCACTGTGGGGAGGAAAGTGAACATCCTTCAACCCTCCATCTTCACCGTCTGTGGCTTGGCAGTGCTTGGAGAGAAGGAGCCACAGTTTGTTGTCTAAGACCTAATGGCCCATCTGGAGTGTGACAAGAAGGGGAGCTCATTGACAGTTCTGTCAGAATGTGGCCTAGTTCTGAAAACCTGGCATGAGAATTAACACAAGGAAGGGCCGGTGCCCAAGCTGGAGCCCAAGCACAGCAGTAGCCAGGGAGGCTCCTGGGACTGTCTGGTACTAGCGCGGGAGGCATCTCAACTAACCTCTATCGAGTCCTCTGCCTCTGTCCAGGGTGACTCATTGCAAAATTCAATCATAGCTACAACCTAGTCACTCGCTTTGGAGGTCCCAAAGGACCAGAATACCATTGTCAGAGTTAGATCCCTTATGTTCAGCTCAGTATCTAGAACACAGGAGGTGTTCAATTTATATTTGCTGTAGGAATGGAATATCTGCCAGATCGTCACCCATTAACACATTTCACAACAAAAGATGACATAAATGCAAATAAAGGAATCAATCACATAACAGCTTTTTAGAAAAAAAAATATCCCTGAGAACAGCATTATATTTTAATCTACAGCCAAACAGTTGATATTGATTAGTTGAAGTGACCACAGCAAGTAAGTTGTACCTACAGAGAAATCTTTGCAACAGCCCATTGAAGCAGTTGAAAAACAAAGTGATGAGCTAAAGATCCCTCTTTTCCTCCCCACAAATCTCCTTCTCTCTGAATTAGTCAATTCGCTCAACAAATATTTAGTGAACATTCACCATATTTTGCAAAGTTGAAAAGATATTGGCGATGCCCTCAACAGCTCCAACTCTTTGTAATAAGTGCTCTAATTAGAGGTGAATACAAAGTACAAAACTTTATATAAACTAAGCACACACTAAGTACAAATCTTACTTTTCAAGTTAAAACAGAGCCAAAAAGGCAATATTTAATAATAAACCCATATAATTTTATCAGAAGGGGAAAAAGTCCATAAAATTTCCTAACTCTGGAGAGATTCAGTTTGTCTAGGTTCTGGTCCTATTTTGCCTCAACTAAATGCACAACTTTGTATAGGTCATTTAATTTTTAGGAATCTCAATTATTTATCCTTAAATTTAGAATTAAACAAGTTGATCATTTGGGATTTTTTTCCTCAAAAATTATGAGATTCTATAAGTCTTCCGGTACACTTAGATTTTGACCATAAGTATCAATTAGGGAATCTAAAAAAAAAAAGCAGATATTTTTATGGACAATAGTTAAATAGCCAAAGTTGGATTTTTGCTATAACTGCCATCTTCCAAATATTTATAGGTATTTAATAAAGTTTTATGCAACCATTGCTATCATTATATTGAACTCATACAAGTATATATTTTTTAAAGATTTTATTTATTTGAGAGAGAGAGAGACAGAGAGAGTGACAGAGATAGCGAGAAAGAACATGAGCAGGGAGAGAGGAAGAAGCAGACTCTCCACTTAGTGGGGAGCTGAGGCAGGGCTCCATTCCTGGACCCTGCCATCATGACTGAGCCAAAAGCAGATGCTTAACCAACTGAACCACCCAGGCATCCCCATACAAGTAGCTTTAAGATTCAATATTGTTATAAAACTATTCTTTTTGAAAAAACAAAGTATCAAAAGGAGAGACTACACAGAGCTTTAAAATACATCGGCGGGGAATGGGGGTTGGGGGGGGCCCAGGTGGCTCAGTGGGTTAAGCCTCTGTCTTCAGCTCGGGTCATGGTCTCAGGGTCCTGGGACCAACCCCTCCATCAGGCTGTCTGCTCAGCAGGGAGCCTGCTTCCCCCTTTCTCTCTGCCTCTCTGCGCACTTGTGATCTCTCTCTCTGTCAAGTAAATAAATAAAATCTTTTTAAAACATACATCAGAAAGAGCTTTCTTTTCTTGTTTATCTGATTACTGTTGTGCTTGTGAGAGTTATTATTTTGAAAAGGAGCCATTTTATCTCAAAGGTGAGACACATGTATTTCACAGAAAAGTATAAAATCAAACAGGAACCGTTAAAGGGTGCTAGTTGTATACATGTTTCTAGTCAAATTTAAAGATGCCTTGTATTAATTTACTTAATTCATTAATTATGCATTGGTGTAGGTACCAAAATTACATAAAGAAGTATTGTAACACTAGAATGCAAAATGACCTCAAAATATCTGAATCTTCCTGTACGAGACCCAGGAACTTGGCAATGCTTTCACGGCCAAGTGTTTTAACACCTTTTGACTTGTAAACACAAGAGCAATGCCCTCTTTAAGGATTTTCCACAACTTCACTGAGTAAGACGAAGTCAAGACAAAAGATTTCCCCCAAATCTTTGTGTATACCATATATCACATTTCTCATGAATTTGACTATAGTGTTATTAATTATAAGGATAGAGAAATTAAAGGGATATAATTAGCTTGAATATTTCTAGAAATAAGAAAAATAACTGATAGTTTCTCATGATGATTATTTGGTATGACCTAAGTGTTTTTGGTAGAAAACTGGCTATGAAAATAATTAATATTCAAAGTGGTCTTTTCTTTGATGCAATGTATGAGCAAATTCAATTCACTAAGAGGCCATGGATTTGTTTTTGTGAGAAGTTATTTTGAACCCAGAAAGATAAGGTTGTAAGTGACAGAAAGGCCCCCTGGCCCCCAATGTGTTCACCCAGGGAGCAGGTGACTGGTAGCACCAGTGGTGCCTGAGGACTAGCTTTGTGTGGAGCTGAGGATGAGAGACAGTCTTCTTCTTTTCTCCTGCCTTTTATACATGACTGATCCCTGATACAATTTTGAGATGGCTGAGGGCTGTCTGATATTTGCTTCCTCTCTTCATCCTTTCCCACCGCTTAATTTCCCTTTCATGATGGCCCTAAAATCCTTAGGGCCTCAAGGTTTCCAAAATCTCATCTATTCGTGTCAGCCTCACTGGTGTGTGACTTGACTGTTGCACAGGGCTCTGCACTACGATGGGCCCTACACATGGCTTAATGATCTGCTGCTTATTAATTATTCTTAACAACTATTGAACAAGGGGCCACACAGTTTTATTTTAAGATTTTTAAGCTGGGCCAAATTTTTAAAAAATCACGTATCCATTTTTGCCTCCTATCCACAATGATCCAGTGACCACCAGCAACTGTGCAAAAGAATAACCTTGAAGGAATATGCAGTAATGTATGAATATCGAGTCAGCCCTCAATTCTGTTACAGACTGGAATTCCTCAAAAACTTACTTATGACTTTTGCTTGTCACTTTACTGCTCTAGAACTCTGTTGCTTCATCTACAAAATAAAGAACATCATATGATGCACTCTAAGTCCCTTTCCAATCTAAACAACCACACTCCCCTATAATTAAAAAAGCAAAAAACAAACAAACAAACAAACACCTAAGTGTTTTCAGCAAAGGGAGAGTCAAAGATTACATGAAAATATGGGGCATCTGGGTGGCTCAGTGGGTTAAGCCTCTGCCTTCAGCTCGGGTTATGATCTCAGGGTCCTGAAATGGAGCCCCACATCAGGCTCTCTGTTCAGCAGGGAGCCTCTCCCCACCCCCCACCCCCACCACCACATGCCTCTCTGCCTACTTGTGAGCTCTGTCTGTCAAATAAATAAATAAAATCTTTAAGAAAAAAAGAAAATAATTTGGGCCTCTCAACAGTCTGCCACCCTGGTCAATTAATTCCAACTCCATGTTTTTGTGGAAATTTAATTTATTTATCAAACACGTACTTACTATCATCATATCTATCACCCAGTTTATAAATTTTTCATTAACTATCACATCACTGCAGTACGACTACAGCCCCATGAGGATAAGAACTTTGTACATGCTCACATCAGTAGGCAGAGGACTTGGACACAGTAGACGCCCAAAACACATTTGTTAAATGCACGAATGTACACTTGAATGAACGGAGTACCTACTAAATGTGAAGGTTTCATGTTTAGTACTGGGTATCCAAAGTCGAGTAAGACAAGAGCCTCTACCTCAAGGTTCTAATAATCAAATGGGACACAGAAAGAAAAAAATAAAAAACCCAACCATCAGCTGATGTAATCAATACTTTTAAAAAAGCATGTTCAGAGCACAAAGGAATCTTTTCAATTTGACTGGTGGTGCTGGGGCAGGCTTCACAGTGGAGGCAATGTTTGAGCTGGGTCTTAAGCCCGAGTAAAAGCCCAGGTAAGTATAAAAGGAAAAGAGGGGCTGTCATGGAGGACATGAAAAGACATGGAAGTGAGATCAGAGTCTGCTTGAGCAGAACTGGAAGTGGTTCAGAGTGACTGAGACACCACGATTTAATCAGTGGAGGATGATCCTGAAGACAGAAGACTAAAAGGAGCCAGATGATAGAGATCCTTTTTGAGTGATGAATTTATCTTGAAGGTTTTGATGAGTCATTGTAAGCTTTTAAACAGGGAAAAGTGGGGTGCCTGGGTGGCTCAGTGGGTTAAGCCTCTGCCTTCAGCTCGGGTCATGATCCCGGGGTCCTGGGATCAAGCCCCACATCGGGCTCTCTGCTCCATGGGGAGCCTGCTTCCCCCTCTCTCTCTGCCTGCCTCTCTGCCTACTTGTGATCTCTGTCAAATAAATAAATAAAATCTAAAAAAAAAAAAAAAAAAAACCAGGACAAAGAACGCAATCGGAGTTACATTTTGAAAGATCTCTCTTATTACAATATCAAGGGTACAGTCTAATTTAATACACAGTTTCTGGGTAAGAAGTCTCCATTTGCTGTTTACTATTGAGGCAATGAATGTTCCTATCAGCCACAGCTGGATAAAATGAGATAACCTTTGAGAACTCTGAGAAAAGTGAAGGAACTGAAAACATGGCCATGAGTACGTAACTATTTTAATTCTTGGCAAAATGAACACTGTGGCTCATAAAATAATAATAACAGTAACAAAAACAAAAACACAAGATCAGTCCTGGAAATCTGAAGCGTCTTCCCAAATTAGTAAACAACTCAGTAGTACAATAAAGAATAAACAGATAAAAGGGATTCAAAGTGCCATGTGAATAAGGCTGGTAACACATGAAGACAAAGTAAGCAAAAGAATGGAGAACAATTGTGAAATTCAAGGTAAATAATTTTTTTAAACATGGGTGGAGACCAGTGTTTACTAAACATGAAAGATTAATATCAGTAAAGGAAGGAATTGTTTGTTTTTGATGCAAAAGGTCATTCTGAACAATGAAAAAAAAAAAAAAGAAAAGAACATAAGTTACCATAGAAACCATTTTAAAAATACTGAAGCAAACTTCACTATATCTAAGGAATTCAAAATCTTACATAAATCATTTGGACTAGACCCTATTTGAGGCAGGCACCAAATTTTCCTTCTCCCAGATATTTCCATTCATTTATTTAAATAGAAACAAACAAAAAGTTATGATTTGCCCATGCTCAGCATTATGACAAAGTTGCATCTATTCTTATATGGTGTCTTCTTACGTGTTCAAATAAGTGCATGATTTCCTGACTGTGAGTAATAGCTGCTTAATTAAATGAGAGAGTGTCACGCATTGAACAGGAACTCTGTATTTAGGGTGAATACCATGTAAAGAATGCATCAACAGTCTCACCAGCCCCAGTTAGAAAGAAAATAATAGAAAAGAATAAGTACTCAGAACATGAACTGTTTTCTGTAAGGCTCTTAAGATACAGGAGGGATTTATCACCTGAAAATTTTTTTAAGATTTTATTTAGTTAGTTAAGATGGTGAGAGTGAGCATGGGGAGGGGCAGAGGAAGAGGGAGAAGCAGACTCCCCGTTGAGCAGGGAGCCCGATATGGGGCTCGATCCTAGGCTCTATCAGGACCTGAGCCAGAGGCAGCTCCTTAACCAACTGAGCCACCCAGGCACCACATCACATGAAATTTAGACTTCAGTATTTTTCTCCCTTTATGGGTAACTATCACCCTAAATATACATTAATGGAACTAAAGTTCATGGGCACCAGTGTGGTCTTCATCCTTGCCAGAGGTTACCCTGAGGCCCCAGTCTGATCCAACAAAAGTGGGGTTAAAGAACTACCAGTACTGCAGGTTTCCCTCAATGCAAATGTAACTTTCCCAAATTCAGGTACTGTACTTTGGGGAAGGCTAGCATTCTACTCTAGATGGAGAGAAAATCTGAGTTCTCAGTATGTTTCAGAAAATCCAAACACTTACGATGCCATGCTTTCTCGTTTCTTTTCAAGAAAGTATGCCCTGGAGAAACTAATTAAACAATGACCAAAACAATGAAAATACATAACACTGACTCCAAGAGATTTTCTCCAAAACACGAGAGGCATGTTATTAGTTTTATTATGTGGAAAGAACCTAGAAAAATATGTCAAGGGGTGCAGGTGGAAATTTGTGAGGGGAGGACATACACAAGGAAGGAAGGCATTGAGATGCAACAGTCACACATAAAATGGCATCAGTGGGAGCACTGTTCTCATGAGGACCATCTGTCAGTTCACAGCAGGGCCCCTGCTCCATACGAACGGAGGACTCATTAGGGTCATAGGGAGAGACATTTTATTCTTAGGATGCATTTCTGATTGGACTGTACATGAAGTACAGACCTGTATTTAATAAATTCTTAAGGAATTACTCCTATCCAATGAACTTCCAAGAATCTTGCAAGTCTTTCTGGGAAATGCACAGGACTATTATTTTACTCCTCCAGAAATGAATTTGAAGCTATATGCACATGTACTTGGCTCACTCAGCCCTGATATTTATATATATAAGCACATCATCTTTTTTTAGACCATAAACATTTGGAAGCAGGAACATATCAAGAATGTTAACAGCATTAACACACACTTGATCACTCCCTCCTTGAACTCTTCTCTTGGCTTCCAGATCTTCCTTCTCTCCTCTTTTTCTTACCACATAGGCTGCACCTTCTTGGTCTCTTATGTGGGATTCTCCTCCTTCCCTTACCACTAATGGTTGATGCTTTGTGTTCCAAACCTTTTTTTTCCTATGTCCTTCTTCTCTGGGTGGTGTCAATCAACTGCACAGCTTTAAATTCTGCCTGTGTGTTTAGGATCTCCAAGTGTTTTCTCCAGCTGTGTCCTCTCCCTTGATCTCTACAGTCATATATACCCAGCTACTTTCTGGGCTGACAGCCTTCTAAAATGTAACACACCCCAAAAAAGCTTTTGGTTTTCCTCAACCCTATTCCCAACAGTCATTTGTCTCATCTCATTTCAAAATGAAAAATGAGGGGGCCATCTCTCTCATACACCACCTCCAATCCAGGAGCACATTATTTCAGATTTACTCTCAAAATATATCTAGATTTTTACTGATTCTCTCCCCATCCATTGTTTGACATCTAGTCCATGCCACTCTAATCTCTCTTGTGACTTATCCAAATTATTCCCCACCTGGTCATCCTGCTTCCACCACGGAGAAACAATACGATATTACATAGTTATACTGTATTCATTCGACAAGTACTTACGGAGTATCCACATTGAAATGCACTGCCTAGTCAATGTGTAGGGCACTGATCTGAACTTGACCCAATTTCTGCATTCAAGGTGATTATATTCTGAGTGGGTGGATTAGCCACATACACGTAACATAATGTGAAGCAATACTAGATAAATTCAGTAATAGTGCTACAAAGTGCAAAAGGGATTTAGACAGAAATTCTGATTATATCAGCAATAGAGTCTTCCTAGAGGAGGCTGAATTTAAGTCAACCCTTGCAGGTAAGTCAAGTTTTAGGAGCAATCAACAGAGCTCATTTCTGGAAGTGCCCCAGAAGGACAGAGAAGAGTCAGGGCATCTTGAGAGCATTTCAGGTCACGGAATTTGGCATCAATCTAGGGATAAGTAGGGGAGCTAGAGGAGACAGATGTTGGGCAGTTATGATGAAGTTTGAAGAAGGAAGCCAAGTCAAGAAATTGGGACATTAATAGGGAGGTCAAGAAAGATTTTCATCACAGAAGTAATAAAATTAAGTGGTATTTTTAAGAAGAATTAATTTGAAAGCAATGTGTAGGAATGCTTTATGTTCTACTTGTAGGCGTCAGATACCCTTATATTTAGGGGTCTGCCACACACTATATCAAGAGCAATAAAGTACACACCCACACTGCATATTTAAATATGTTTACACATATAATACAGATATTTGAATTAACTTGATTTACATTTGACTATTTGACATAATTTTAGAATTTGTAAACCTCTGTTAATTTTGATTTAGCAGTTTTCTTTTTCTATCTGAGAGCTAATACTTGTGCAGGCCTTTGAAAATCCCAAAAGCCTCTGGCACTTTCTCCATGATCTGTGATAGATAAAATGGCTCTGCAAATAGAAAGGCTTGAAGGACAGGGTATTATTCAAATGTGAATACTTCATTGCATTTAAAAGTAATATGAACATGTAATATACCATTAGGAAGGAAAAAGTACTTTTTAAAGCATTCAAATTAAAAAACAACACACAATAAGCACTGGTTGTTTTGCTTTTAATTAATTAATTTATTAGAGAGAGAGAGAACATTTCAGCCAAGGGAGGGGCAAAGAGAGAGGGAGAGAGAAAATCCTCAAGCCGACTCCCCACTTGGCATGGAGCCCCAGGCAGGGCTCAATCCCAGAACCCTGAGATCATGACCTGAGCCAAAATCAAGAGTTGGACACTTAACTGACTGAGCTACTCAGGTACCCCATAAGAGCTGGTTGTTATATGTAAGTGGTAAGTCACTAAATTCTACACCTGAAACCAATTTTACCATAAATGTCAACTAACTAGAATTTAAACAAAAGCTAGGAGAAAAAAGGGAATACAATAGATAAATGAGTAGAGGGTATGGGAACCTAGAACTGACATAAGCGAAAAATGGAAGATAAAAAAGTTTTTTTGTTCTTTTTAAGAGTTATTTTATTTATTTTTAGAGAGAGTGTGTGTGTGAGCAGGGTGAGGGGCAGCAGAAGATGGAAATATAGAATCTGAAGTAGACTCCCCAATGAGCATGGAGCTCAACACTGAGCCTGATCTCATGATCCTAAGATCATGACGAGCCAAAATCGAGAGTCAGACACTTAACTGATGAGCTAACCAGGAGCCACAAGGTAAAAATGTTTTTTAAATGTTAATAAAATTAAATGAGGAAAAAAGCAAAGCAAAAACATCACACACATCTGAAAGGTCAACATGGGAAACTTTTCAGATTTTATAAGTGTCCTTACACTGATTTTATGGTCAGAAATCAAGTTTAATTAAAAATAAAACTCAGATAAAAAATTTCTTTTAAAGAGGGCAAGTAAAGTAGGACTCAGTTTGGGGTTTTTTCCCTTTTGCTTTTACATGTGTCTTGACTAATTTCATTTTCAACTCATTAATTTAGGAATTGTGAATTATCCATTTATTCATTAAATATTTATTTAACCATGATCGCCCAAAATATAAATAAATGATCATTGTCTTGTGCTGAGTTTTGCTTAATATTTAAACCTGAGGGACTAGCATACAACAATCATTACAGGAAGAAAGATTAAAGCAAAAAGAGAATTTCAGTCTAAATACAATAAATGGATTTTTGACAATATTTTGAGGTTTAATAAGAAGAGTCATTAAGTCAGAGCAATAAAATTTAGAACTTAATCTCTCAAAGAACTCTTAAAAAAACCCAAAATCATCATAAAGGGTGAGCCTTTCCTTTCCCGATGCTTATTTCATGTTAAATTAAAGGGGAGGGGTTAAGATGCCAGAGTAGCTGGGGGACCCTGACGTTGCCTCACCCTCCAAACACAACTAGATCAACATCAGATCATTTTGAACAATGAGGAAATCGATCTGAGGATTAAGGAAGCAATCTGCACAATTGGAGGAAAAGAATATAACAGATGTGAGGTTCAGAAATGTAAACTGGGGGCAAGAAAAGCTGTGGTGCCACAGAGGAGAGGGAACCCTATTCACGGAAAGTCAGGGAAGCAGGAGAGAGAGCAGCATGTAGGATTCAAGCAAGATGCCACAATGTGGGGCTACCCTGGGTTGTACTGAGAGAGAATGCTCCTCATCCTGGAGCATACTTGGAAGAAGGTATATTGCCTGCCTAAGGACAAGAGGCCCACTGGGCACCAGTGTGTAGTCCTAGAATAGAAGGAGACAGAGGTGTATGCACAGGGCAGATAACGTGGTTACAGTTTTTTGCTGTGTTTCACCGTAGACCACAGGCACCTGTGCAGTCATTCAACTGTTTTTCTGAGATACAATGGTGCCAGGCACAGTGCTGTGAGGCTCTTCTCTCAAGGAAGGAATAAGGTCCATGCCTTCCTGGGTTATTAAAGATTTGGAGTTTTGAACCCAGCGGTTGGCCAGAGATAAAACACAGGAGAACTGTGTTTCCCAGATGGCCTGGGCACAGACAGGTTGAGGGCACAGATCTAATGAAAGCCTGAGACACAGCAGGAGAGAATTTTTGGTTTTCTGTGATGGCCTCCTGAACATCAGGGGCTATGGTTCCCTCCACTGGGTCGAGAATCCCGGGTGACACCATCTTCCACCCCTTCCCCCATCAAGCCCACCAGCACAGTCAGACTTCGGAGAGAAACCCAGTGCCTCCAGTGGAAGCTGGTGTCCTTTACACCAAACTCCACCTTCTTCCACACTGCAGGGGCATCTTTACTAGGGCAGGTCTGACTGTGAGCCAGCACATCAGGCCTCTCCCTCAGAAGACCATCACTGGCCCCACCATAGGTACCAAGTCTACTGATCACAGAGCATTCCAAATCAGTAGCTTCAGTTCTGGTGGAAATAGGACCAGGCTTTTTGTTGTTGTTGTTTTCATAATTATTTTTTAAATTTAATTTTATTTCTTTTTTTCTTTGGAATCAGGCTTACAGTTTTTTGTTTATCTGTTTTATCGGTTTGTTTGCTTTTTTGTTCCTTTTCCTTTTCTCTCTTGGATCGGGTTTTTCTCCCTCCAGGCTTACCTTAACAAACAAATCGAAACACACCTAGTTAAAGGTCCAAACATCCCCCATTGTAAGTAAGGAGGAACTCTGCAGAGGACTGCCTCTGGGAAAGAGCACT
Source organism: Mustela lutreola (assembly GCF_030435805.1). Classification (NCBI taxonomy): domain Eukaryota; kingdom Metazoa; phylum Chordata; class Mammalia; order Carnivora; family Mustelidae; genus Mustela; species Mustela lutreola. The sequence goes on along the minus strand of NC_081295.1, from coordinate 14,101,582 downwards.
CAAAATACATTAACAGTGAGCACACAGCACACAACAGAAACACTTTCTGAAGCACCAGGCCCTAGATAGTGTATAACTCCTTAATATAGCATTATTCTCAGGAGCAGGAAACATAACAAGCTTCCATAAGATGCAAAAGACAGAAACCTAGACATAATGACAAGGTGGAGGAATTCTCCACAAAAGAAAGATCTAGAAGAAATCACAGCTAGGGATTTGCTTAAAACAGATATAAGCAATATATATGAACAGGAATTTAGAACAACATTCATAAGAATACTAGCTAGACTTGAAAGAAGAATATAAGACACCAGAGAAACCCTAGCTACAGAGATAAAAGACATAAAAACTAGTCAGGCCAAAATTTTAAAAAATGCTATGACTGAGATGCTGAACTGACTGGATGTAATCACAACAAGGATGGAAGAAGCAGAGGAACAAATAGGTGAAATAGAAGATGTAATTATGGAAAATAATAAAGCTGAAAAGAAGAGGGAAAGAAAACTATCAGATCACAAATATAGACTGAGGGGACTCAGTGATTCCACAAAACACAATAATATCTGTATCATATCGTAGGAGTCCCAGAAGAAGAAGAGCAGGAAAAAAAGTCAGAAAGTTTATTTGGACAAATTACAGCTGAAAACTTCCCTCATATGGGGAAAGAAACAGTCATTCAAGTCCAAAAGACAGAGAATTCCCCTATCAAAATCAACAAAATCAAGACACAGCATAGTAAAATTCACAAAATACAAAGATAAAGAGAAAATTCTCAAAACACCTAGGGACACAAAGCCCTTAATCTACAAGGCTAGACACAGGTTGACAGAAGACCTGTCCACAGAAACTTGGCAGGCCGGAAGAGAGTGGCATGATATATTCAACTTGTTGAATTGGAAAAATATGCAGCCAAAAATACTATATTCAACAAGGATGTCATTCAGAATAGAAGGAGAGATAAAGAGTTTCCAAGACAAGCAAAAACTGAAGGAGTTCGTGAACACTAAACAAGATCTGCAAGATTTATTAAAAGATACCCTTTGAGTAGGAGAGACCAAAAGCAACAAAGACTAGAAGGGAACAGAGACAACCTATAGGAACAGGAACTTTACAGGTAATATAATGGCACTAAATTCCTAACTGTCAATTATTACTCTGAATGTAAATGGACTAAATACTCTAATCAAAAGACATAGTTTTATGAGAATGGGTTAAAAAAAAAAAAAAAAGACCCATCAATATGTTGCTTATAAGAGGCTCATTTTAGACCTAAAGACAACTCCATATTGAAATTCAGTGAGTGGAGAACTATCAATCATGCTAATGGACATCAAAAGAAAGCTGGAGCAGCAATACTTATATCAGACAAACTAGATTTTAAACCAAAGACTGTAATAAGAGATGAAGATAAGCACTATATGATAATAAAGGAGTCTATCCAATAGATCTTAACAACTGTACATTTTTACATCTCCCAACTTGGAGCAGCCAAATATATAAATCAATTAAAACAAACAAAAAGAAACTCATTGATAATATTATGATAATGGCGGGGGACTTTAACAGCCCCACTCACAGCAATGTACAGATCATCTAAGCAGAAGATTGACAAAGAAATAATGGCTTTGAATGACACACTGGACCAGATGGACATCCTAAAGCAGCAGAGTATACATTCTTTTTAAGTGCATATGGAACACTGTCCAGAATACATCACATACTGGGTCACAAATCAGGACAACCAATATAAAAAGACTGAGTCTATATCATGCATATTTTCAGACCACAGCACTATGAAATGTGAAGTCAATCACAAGAAAAAATTTGGAAAGACCATAAAGACATGGAGATTTAAGAATATTCTACTAAAGGGGCACCCGGGTGGCTCAGCCAGTTATGTATCTGCCTTCAGCTCAGGTCATGATCCCAGAGTTCTGGGATGGATCCCCACATTGGGGTCCCTACTCAGTGGGGACTCTGCTTCTCCTTCTTCCTCCAATGCTCCCCTTGCTTATGCTCTCTCACTCTCTCTCTGTAAAATAAATACATAAAATCTTTTTTAAAAAAAGGAACATTCTACTAAAAAATAAATGGGTTAACCAGAAAATTAAAGATAAAATTTTAAAAAATACAAGAAAGCAAATGAAAATGAACACACCATAGTCCAAAACCTTTGGGACACAGTAAAGGTGGTCCTAAGGGAAGTATATAACAATATAGGCCTTCCTCAACAAGAAGTCTCAAATACACAACTTAACGTTACACCTAAAGAAACTAGAAAAAGAACAGCAAATAAGCCTAAACCTATCAGAAGAAGAGAAATAATTAAGATTAGAGCAGAAATAAATGACAGAGATTTTAAAAACCCAGTAGAACAAATCAACAAGACTAAAAGTTGGTTTTTTGAAAGAATTAAAAAAACTGATATAATCCTAGCCAGACTTATCAAAAAGAAAAAAGAAAGGACCCAAGTAGATAAAATCACAAATGAAAGAGGAGAGACTGTAATCAACACAGCAGAAATACAAATAATTAGAATTTTATGAGTAATTACATGCCAACAAATTGGGTAATCTGGAAGACATGCATATATAGGAGCATATAAATCATGAAAACTGAAACACAAAGAAATAGAAGATTTGAGCAGACCCATAACCAGTAAAGAAACTGAATCAGTAATGAAGGTCTCCCAACAAACAAGAGTCCAGCACTGGATGGCTTCCCAAAGGAATTCTACCAAACATATAAAGAAGAATTAATACGTATTCTTCTGAAGCTCTTCCAAAAAAAAAAATGGAAGTGGAAAGAAAACTTCTCAACTTATTCTATGTGCCCATCATTATCTTGATTACAAAACCAGACAAAGACCCCACTAAAAAGGAGAATTATGGGCTAAAATCCCCGATGAACATGGAGGCAAAAATTCCCAATAAGATACTAACTAGTTAATCAAATCCAACAGTGCATTAAAAGGATTATTCACCACAATCAAGTGGGATTCATTTCTGGGCTGCAGGGGGTGTTTCACTATCTGAAAATCAACATGATGCAACACATTAATAGAAGAAAGAAAAAGAACAACATGATCCTCTCAGTAGGTGCAGAAAAAGCATTTGACAAAATACAGCATCTGCTCTTGGTACACACCCTAAAGAAATTAGGGATAAAGGAAACATATTTCAATATCATAAAAGCTATATATGAAAAGCCCATAGTAAATATCATTCTCAACAGGGGAAAAACAACTTAGAGCAAACAAAAACTTTGTTTTCCCCTAAGGTCAGGAACATATCAGGGATGTCCACTCTTACCACTGTTGTTCAATATAGTACTGGAAGTCCTAGCCTCAGAAATCAGACAATGAAAAGAAATAAAGGCATCCAAATCAGCAAGGAAGAAATCAAACTTTCATTATTTGAAGATTAATGACACTCTATGTAAAAAACCCAAAGACTCCACCAGAAAATTGCTAGAACTCATACATGAATTCAACAAAGTTGCAAGATACAAAATAAATATAAAGAAATTTGCATTTCTATACATTAATCACGAAGCAGCAGAAAGAGATATCAAGGAATCAATCTCATTTATAATTGCACCAAAAACCATAAGATACCTAGGAATAAACCTAACAAAGAGGTAAAAGTTATGTATGCTGAAAACAATAGAACACTTATGAAAGAAATTGAAGAAGACACAAAGAAATGGAAAAATATTCCATGCTCATAGATTTGAAGAACAAATACTATTAAAATGTCTAACTGGACAAAGCAATCTGCACATTCGATGCAATCTTGATCAAAATAACACCAGCATTTTTCACAGAACTGGAACAATCATAAAATTTGTATGAAGCCAGAAAAGACCCTGAATAGCCAAGGTAATGTTGAAAAAGAAAATCAAACTGGGAGGCATCAAGCCGTATTACAAAGCTGTAATCATCAAGATAGTATGGTACTGGCACAAAAACAAACACATTAGTCAATGGAACAGAACAGAGAACTCAGAAATGGACTCTTAACTGTATTACCAACTAATTTGCAACAAAGCAGGAAAGAACATCCAGTGGAAAAAAGACAGTTTCTCTAACAAATGGTGTTGGAAAAACTGGACAGTGACATGCAGAAGAATAAAACTGGCTCACTGTATTACATCATACACAAAAATAAATTCAAAATGGATGAAAGACCTAAATGTAAGACAGGAAACCATTAAAATACTAGAGCAGAACACAGGGAGCAACCTCTTTGACCTCGGCTGCAGGGACTGATTACCAGACATGTCTCTAGAGGCAAGGGAAACAAAAGCAAAATGAACTATTGGGACTTCATCAAGATAAAAAGCTTCTGCACAGTGAAGGAAACAATCAACAGAACTAAAAGGGAACCTATGGAATGGAAGAAGATATTTGCAAATGACATATTGAATAAGGGCTAATATCCAGAATCTATAAGGAACTAGTCAAAATCAACACCCTGAAAATAAACAATCCAATTAAGAAAGGGGCAGAAGACGTGAACAGGTATTTCTCCAAAGAAGACATAAAAATGGCCAACAGACATGTGAAAATATGCTCAGCATCGCTCAGCATTCGGGAAATACAAATCAAAACCACAAGGAGATACCACCTCACATCTATCAAAATGGCAAAAATTAACAACTCAGGAAACAACAGATGTTGGCAAGGATGCAGGGATAAGGAAACCATCACACTCTTTTGTTGGGAACGTAAACGTAAACGATGCAGGGATAAGGAAACCATCACACTCTTTTGTTGGGAACGTAAACCATCACACTCTTTTGTTTTCCACTCTGGAAAACAGTATAGAGTTTCCTCAAAAAGTTAAAAATTCAACTACCCTATGACCCAGCAAATGCATTACTAGATAATTACCCAAAGCATACAAAAATGCTGATTCAAAGGGACACATGCATCCCAGTGTTTACAGCAGCACTATCAAACACAGCCAAATTATGGAAAGAGATCAAATGTCCATTGACTGATGAATGTATAGAGAAGATGTAGTATAGATAGACAGACAGACAGACAGACAGATATAGTGGAATATTACTCAGCCATCAGAAAAGAATGAGATCTTTTCATTTGTGACAATTTGGATGGAACAGAGAATACTATGCTAAGTGAATTAAGTCAGCCAGAGAAAGACAAATACCATATGATTTCACTCATAAGTGGAATTTAAGAAACAAAACAAGAGGAACATAGTGGGAGGGAAGGAAAAATATTAAAATTAGATAAAAACAGAGGAGGAGGCAAACCCTAAAAGATCCTAACTATTAAGAACAAACTGAAGATTGCTAGAGGGGAGGCAGGTAGGGGGATGCACTAAATGGGTGATGGGCTTTAAGGAGGGCACTTGTTGGGATGAGCACTGGGTGTTGTATGTAAGTGATGAGTCATTAAATTCTACTCCTAAAACCAATACTACACTATATGTTAACTAAACTGAATTAAAATTTAAAAAATTTAAAATACCAAAAATTATCTCACTATTTATTATTACTGATTCTACTTTTCAGTTAACCTTTCTGTTAGTCTGAGGTTTTCTTTTACAGTATAATGGATTTATAGGAAATACTATATTTAACCAAAAGAATTTAAAGTTTGTCACAAAAGCAATTTTAGAGGGAGGTCATGATTATCTTTTACTGAGCAGGGAGCAAACTTCTTGGCTATATCTGCAACAGGACATATTCATCCCTTTTATCATTTCTTTTTCTTTGAATTGATTCACAGATTTAAAAATAAAAACTCTACTTATAGCCAATAATCCTCCTTTTTTATTCAAGTAATCTCTATATGACACAGTAGTATGCCCATTTTGAATCTTTTCACTCTGTAAGATTGCATGGATACTGCCCTATCTTACAAACATTTAGATATGTTAATTTAAAAATCCTTAAACTTTGACAGTTTATTTTCAAATAAAAAAATGAAGAAAACGTATTTATTTGACCAAAGCTACTCAAAAAATCTTTTATAAGCAGCTGTTATGCAGCAACATGATGAAATTTACAAAGTTATTGTCAGTATCCTAAAGAAATTTATAATCTTAGGAGTTCAGACATTCATTTTTTTCCTGATATGATTAAAAACTAAAGGCACTCCATAAGCCACCATGAAATGGGTCCCCTTAGCCTTCAAAGAGCACTTAAAATTTTAATACTCCTGTATTATTCTATTGCCTTGTATTTGCTTTTAAGGTTATATTTAAATTGATGAAAGTTACAGAAACGTTCATTATTCTTAAGAGCAAACGAAACTCTGCATTGCAGTCGGCCTGCTCATCCATAATTCAGAATCCCAGCCTAAAACATTATGCTCAAACAAGCACAAATATTGGCAAAGGTGAAATATTGAACTGCTACAGTAGCAGCTAAATCACGAAGCAATCTGTGTGTGCTTCAATTCCCTAGCAGTAGAAATAAAAATTAAAAGCAGAAAAACAGTCAACAATTATGGTTGCAAACCAAATAAGCAAGAGAGCAAAGCCAAGTTGCCGCTATTCAAAGCTACATGATTTTTATTAGTTATACACAGATCTGACATGACAAGACAACGGGGGGGGGGGGCATTAGTTGCTTGGATTATCACTCTAAGCAAAGAAAAGGGGATTCTAGAAGAATGTTCTTATGGATTTGAACTTTGCAAACAGCAACTCTGATTCTATTTAAGGTAACAGATTTTTCCTCAAACACATTTCCTCATTTGTCACAATTATCTGGGCAATAATGCCAGTCCTCCGTTTATTAGCACCACAGTCACTGGGTTGGAGGTTCTAGCAGGCAAGAAGAATCACTAAATACTTTTGACAGAAAACAGGTCTCTTCTGTCCAGGCAGGTTGTTTCTTGTTTGGACTCCAAGCATCAGTAGGATACACAATGAGGAGTGAGATGCACGGGAGACACAGACCTAGCCAGCTGAATCAGCACAAGTAACCCAGCAGATCGATATGCTGACAGATAGAGCCACCAGATCTCTTTCACTTCTACAATGTGTTTCCACCTCTGTAGGCTAGACCCGTTGCATCTTAGGGCAGTGCAGACCTTATACTCTGTTGTCATTGATAACATATATATATATATGTTTTATATATATATATATATATATATACATACAAAATAACTGATGCTAAAAACTAATGATAAATATCTAGTGCTCATTAATTGTGTCTTCTATTGAATGATTAAAGTTTATTGTTCTAGTTAGATAGTCTTTGACATGTTATAATTCATTCTTTTACTAGAAAGGGGAAAGTAATACAGTGAGTATAGTCACTTTATTATATAATAAAATTACTAGTTTTAGTTGGCATGTAATATATAAAACCATTAACATTTGTTCTCAAGTCTGCATGGCTAGAAAAAATTGCAACAAATTATCAAGCTTATGCCTCCTAATCCACTTTTCTTCCATGACCATTTGAACACCTCACCAGATGACACTATTTATGATTTTTAAAGGAACTTTTATCATCATCTCACTGATCTTGAAACAATCCAGAGTGAGAACAGAGCACATTTTAAAAATAGGGTCCCCAAATGCCCAGATGTTACATAGGACATTCACTGTCACAGTCCAGATTTGGGAGGGGAGTGGGGCTCCAGTGTTTTCCCCCACTCCACATACCTTTCAAGAAAAACCACTTATCTATATATTACAGAAAATAATAAAACACTAAGGCATCAGTCCTCTTATGCCAACCACTACCTTAGTAAAAAGAATTTCATTTGAATCAAAATAAGAATAAAGAGTAAGGGGCGCCTGGGTGGCTCAGTGGGTTAAGCCTCTGCCTTCGGCTCAGGTCATGATCCCAGGGTCCTGGGATCGAGCCCCGCGTCGGGCTCTCTGCTCAACAGGGCGCTTGCTTCCTCCTCTCTTTCTGCCTGCCTCTCTGCCTACTTGTGATCTCCGTCTGTCAAATAAATAAATAAAATCTTAAAAAATAAATAAATAAAGAGTAAGCTATTCATAAAATTATAATCTGATTCTGAATTTTTTTCAAATTTAGTCTCTACAATTTTGTTTTATTGTGTGTGTATGTGTGTGTATACATATATGTCATCCAGAGAATTTTCACATTAAATAGACTCAAAGGAAAATCTGCTTTATTACCTAATTATCTCCCCCACAGTTTTATAAGGGACTTGCTAGGCTCCTTCCTATCATTTCATAAATGAGGTCACTGAGGCACAAAATGGTTCAGGAATTTGTGCCCAGGAAGCAGCAAAGACACAGACAGAAAAATGGAACTCTACGTTCTGAATTCAATCTCCCCAAATAAAGATGTACAACTTCAGTTGGAGACCCTTGGCATTGTGTAGACCCAATCAGAGGGCTTTGGGGTTTTTTTTTGCTTTGTTTTGTTTTGTTTTTTAGCCTACTGAGGAGGTCTGTGCCCACATATTCAGCAAGGATCTGATCTTTCATCCCACCAGGCTCTTTCTGGCATGACAATGAGGTCTTCCAGCAATAAATGTGAAACAAGCATCACTGGAACTAAAGCATCAAAAATCAGCCCAAGACAATCAACCCAAAATGAGCAGGATCCTTGTGATTACAGAAGTTTCAGTGAAATTCGTGGTCCCTGGTCAGACATGAAGAAACTCCCTGGCTTTCTCTAGCTGAGAGCATGCCCTGGGCTGTGAATATCCACAGTCTTCATCTGTATTTGAAAGTCAAGAGTCCTTCACTGGAAATGACCGCTATGCACATCAAATACCTTGTAAAACTGAGAAAGTGGGACTATTAGAGATTTTTATGATGGCTGTGGTGCGAAATCACAGTGATCACTTGCTGGAAAGACTCGAAAAACAACAAGCCAAGTGTAGCATTACCTTTAAGCTCTCTTGACAAAGACTAGAAGAGAACCGTGTTAAATCTGGCTATTTTTGCCTCTAAAAATATACTTCTGAAGCTGGGGAGAGGCAGCATTAGGATGGTGACAAGGAAGGGATATTTTCATACGCTGACAGATGATTATTTCCATGGTTTAAGGAATATACATGTTTAAATGCATGTCTGATTCACAATGACTTTATTAATTGCATAATTTATTCATTACAGAATTAATCCATAAGCTGCCAGGACATTTCAGGGCTAATTCTCTTCTAGAACATCATGTGCTGTTAGAGAAAAAACAGCGGTGGGGAATGTGGTTCCCGTCGCCACGCTGCCCCTCACTGTTAGTCTTGTCATGTCACAGACCCTCTGGGCCTCACTGCCTCATTTTCCTTAAAGACTTTCTAGATCTCGTAGAGCTTTCTAGTTGGGATAAGTAAACTACTGTTGACTTATTTGGCCAGCGTGTATAATCTCTGTCACCATCATCGTAACCTTGTGCACGGTCACAGTGGGGAATCGTCCTTGGTGACTGAAGGGCAGTTTGACCATCACTGGATTCCCAACAGGCCACTGACTAACCGTCAAGGTCACACTAATGCAGACACCAAGCTAAACAGAGAGCTCGATCTTTGTCTTTTTGCAACATGAAAAAGACAGCACCTGGAAAGAGCAGGGACTAGTCTGAAAAGGCTAGGAAAAGAGACATCACCTTTTGATTCCTTGTAGTCTCCTAAAATGGAAATAAAGTGCAAGCACATTGAAAAGACCCTGAGTGAAGCTGGTATTTGAACTTTAACGTGTACTTAAAAATACAAAACCGGTCTCGACCGCTCTGCCCCTTACCTTGCAGTCTTTGCATCACGTTGGCAATGTCCCGAGGAGACCGTGAGGCCGTCCTAGAAGCCGCCATGGTGCTTCCTGCAGCAGGACACTCTGACCAGGGTCTCTTGCCCCAGGGCGCAGGCGCAGCACACCACTCAGGGAAACATGCCCGGGCTCCCTGGGTCTATAGGGTCGCACGTGAATCCCACTGCAGCGAGCGAGGGGGCAGCGCTTCCAAAGACCGGACCCCTTTTTCTTTTCCTTCTTTTATTTTAAGACTGTTCTGTTAAGTGAACTCAGGTACCTGGAAAACAAACATAAAAGGTACGATATTTTTTTAAAAATCTACATAGATCCCCCTAATGTTAAAAAGAAAACTATTGCTCTTCAGTTTTAATAGATGACTCATTACCAAGTGAAACATGTAGAAAGTACTTGGCAAATGCTAGGAGTCTTTAGATCTGACAAAGTACAGGAGACATATATAAAAAGATAGGTTTCCTTATTACATGTTTTCTTTTTTTTTTTTTTTTAAGATTTTATTTATTTATTTATTTGAGGAGAGACAGAGGGCAGGAGTGGGGGGGGGAGGGCAGAGGAGGAGGGAGAAGCAGACTCCCTGCTGAGCTGGCAGCATGACCTTGGGCTGGATCCCAGGACTCTGAGATCATGACCTGACCTGACCTGAGCCAAAGGCAGACGCCCCTTCCATGTTTTCTTTTTAAACTATAATTTCTCCATCGATCTATGAAAGTGAATGTATTATGAAGTCAAAACAGGGAGTCCTATTTCTCAATATTCCCAAGTTCTCCCATCAATGCTATTTCAGCCTGCTTTGTACATTTATTTTGCTGTTTCATTTGTACACTTTCCAGGAATGAGATTAAATCTTAGCTTCTAGATGAGCACTGAGTAAGGCACAGAATTGCTGAATCACTATATTGCACTCCTGAAACCAATGTAATACTGTATGTTAACTACCCTAGAATTAAAATTTAAAAATAAAAATAAAAATAACAAGATAATCTTAACTTCTAATAACAATTTGATGAATTAAAACAGTAAAAATGTGGGGCGCCTGGGTGGCTCAGTGGGTTAAAGCCTCTGCCTTCGGCTCAGGTCGTGATCCCAGGGTCCTGGGATCGAGCCCCGCATCGGGCTCTCTGCTCCGTGGGGAGCCTGCTTCCTCCTCTGCCTGCCTCTCTGCTTACTTGTGATTTCTCTCTGTCAAATAAATAAATAAAATCTTTAAAAAAAAAAAAACAGTAAAAATGTAAAAGTATATCATTCTAACAACATCAGTTTCAAATATTCTGTTTTTAGTAGTCAAAATGAATTTGATTTAGCTACTTTTCTTCCTATACAGAAAGACTCTAAAGTAGGTTGAAGGCTAAGGTTTTGGGGAGTGGGGGTGGCCTGCACAGAGAAGCCATAACCCTTGTACCGTCTTCCTGAATTCTCTATTTTGGTCAAGTTTAAGTCATCATTCTGGATTGAGCAAGGAGAAATAGAGACAGGAGAGTAGTTGATGAAAACTTCATACTGAGAGACATTTACTTTTTTTTTCTTTTTACAATTTTTAAAAATTAACATATAATGTATTATTTGCTCCAGGGGTACAGGTCTGTGAATCATCAGGCTTACACACTTCACAGCACTCACCATAGCACAGACCCTCCCCAATGTCCATAACTCAACCACCCTCTCCCTACCCACCCTCTTTCCCCACAACCCTCAGTTTGTTTTGTGAGATTGGGAGTCTCTTATGGTTTGAGAGACATTTACTCTTAATAAAGATTTCCTAACTCTAGTGTTAGTTGAAGAGAAGGCTTTGCTATGGAGAGGAGAAATAATGAAGAAAGGAGAGGAGGGTGAAGAGGGACCAGGGAAAGAAGCTTAACCAAGGGGCCACACTAAGGTGGCCCATGTGAGATGACACTTTATTACAACTCACACTGCATCTCTGCCTGAGGAGGATGAAGGTAAAGAAAAAGGATGGGGCTGGGGTAGGGGAAGATGGTAAAGGCAAACCTGTCAAGGAAACACATACACGTGGGATGGTCCACCTGCCAGAAGGAAAAAAAGAGACCAAAAGGAGTCTAGGAGTGTTATCAAAAATGATATTGTAACCTGACCATATGGTCATACAAGCAATATCATTTATGAGAGATTGGTTACGTAACAAAATATAATTACAAACTATAATTGATTTTTAAATGGCATGATTAAAACTGGTATGCATTGGCATCTGGTTGGCATGCATGAAGGCAAAGCTGATACTACCTGTTTTAGAATACTATATCCAAAAGGATGCAAAACATTGCATATGGCGGCTTCCTTGTGTGCAAAACCATCAGAGAGGTATATGGAGCAAGAAAGGATATACTGGTCTCTGAGCAAGTTAGGGTGAAGTGGTGTAGTGAACAGCCCTAATGGGCGAGAAGACCCAGACCAACTTCTCTAGGTTCCTTGAAAAGATATTTGGTAGAAGGAGGACCCAATACCTGTGAGCTTCTGGGCTAGAGAGGTGACTCACAGTGGGTAGCTTTCTAAGGGATTCTCAGAGGATAAATAATTACTTATGGCTAGCCTATCATGTATCAAGGCCTTTAGCCCTATTGGAATTATGTGTCCATTAGCAGCCTTCATCTCCTGGGGGAAAATATTCCACTTGCCCACATGCAAAATCCACCATAATTTGGAGACTAGTAAATAGCGGGAAGTGCCTAAAATCTTACAAATGGCTCCTTTAAACTAATAGAAAGTTAAGTTCTCCAAATGCAAGAATACAACTTTCTGAACTCTAGCTAGCTAGCTAACTACATATATATACTAAATAGTGATGAAGGAAGAAATTCATCTTAACTCAGCTATCCCAAGCCAGCCCCTGCCCAGCACTGGAGTTCATGAAAGATGTGGCTCCTACTATCAATCAAGAATTATAGAATTAAAGAAGATTTCTCTAAGTCACTGCATTACAGATCACCATGTTTCTTCCTTCTTCTAGTTCACAATCATACTACACAATAGATTAATTTTTAACTCTTTCTCCTCCTCTTTTGTCGGTATATATGAGATACATATATCAAGTATTTGAAACATATTTGATATATATATACATCATATATATACCTATCTTTTGAACTCAGAATTTCTTTGCTTATGTCCAACTGCAGGTTACGTATCCAGTCTTACTTCTACAGTATAACAAATGTGTTCTGATGTCAGAGCTCAAAGCTGGTGGTCCCAAGATGAATATGACATGGATTCTATTTTTTGAGGAGCTTTGAACATAGTGGAAGATACAATATAGAAGAAAATAATAGAACAATGTCATGAGCAAGTGCCAATGTAGAGGTGAAAAATGCAAAGGATGGGATTTAAACCAATAAGAAGGTTCCGCAAAAATGTCTTGGCAGGGTCTTTGTAAACAAGTTGGAGCTAGTCCGGAGAAAAATATGAAAGCACAGGCCAGTCAGAGTGAATAGCTCAAGCCAAGTCATGGACACAAGAAACGGCATGATTCTATGTGGGATTCCCAATAGGGAGATCATGAAGGACTCTACCAGGTGACATTCTGGAGCTGAGGCTGGAGAAGGAGGTAGCACCGATGGTTGAGGGCCCTGTGTGCTATGCTCAGAAACTTGGTCCTGATTCTCTGGAAGGCAACAGCAAACCACTGAGGGATTTTAAGCTGAAAGTGCCCAAGTATAATTTAGATTATTCTAGATACAGTTTTTAAGGGTGTGTTTGAAGAAGACAAGACTGAAAGATTCAGAAAGTTCAGTTAGGAAAGTATCTGAGGAGTCAAGATAGGAGATGATGACAGACTGAAACAAGACAGTGAGTGAGTAGAAGACAAAATCTTTAAATCGTTAGGAGGTAAAATGTGCAGGACTTGGTGACTGATCAGGGAGGGGAGCTAGGAAGCAGTTGGTAGGGTTCTCCAAGTGTCTGAAAAGACTCTCGGGATTCTGACTTGAGGGTCTGTGGGCCATGGCGCCATCAACTGAGCTTAGCAGCCTGGAGGCCTATGCGGGTTTTACTTCCAACACTCTTCACCTTATACATTCCTATCCTTGCTAAACAACTTTCCCCCACCCCTGTGTGGGGCACTGTCAGCTGAGCAGACCCAAAGGATCCCTAAACACCTGACCCAGGACCCACACTCAGCTTGAAGCTGTCCCTAAACACTCCAGTATAGACTCAGCACTAACAATCTATATGATTATAAATATGATTTGTCTTTTACTCATCACTGTGGTTAGCCTCAACTCTAAGTAGACAGCGAGCATTCTGCAGGCATAGAGTCTATAACTCGCTTTGTTTTAACATCCCCACCATCGATACCAAGTACATCCCTAAAAACATGCTAAGCCCTTGATCTATACGTTCTTAGAGTCAACTTCATAATACTTTCCCTCGATGAGAGAACCCCCAGAAAACTTCTTCCTCTTCACTGCAAAAGAAGTTAATGCAATATCCTTCCTTTTTCAGACATAAGATAAAATATTTGCTTTCATCATTCATGTATACATACATTCCCTCCATTGTGAAATTATGATATCTTGTTTTTTTACTGATACTTTCACTTAAAGGGACATATATAAAAAATTTCAAATTAATAAAACAAATATAAAAGGAGACTGGGGATTAGAAGATTTGAGTTCTAGGTTTAGCTCTGTTCCAATCGGCTGGGTGAGTTTGAGCTGGTTGTCTGTGTGGAGGTCCTCAACAATCCCCCTATCACAGGGGATGTGGTACCTATGGGACATGCACATACTGTGGACTAAGAAAGATCTGGAACAGAGTCTAAATTATGTCCATATGACCTTAAGAAAAGTTAACTTTCCTGAACACTTATTTCTTAATCTGTAAAGTGAAGTTATTTTATTGCCAATTCAGTTTGATTTTATCCTGCATAAGTTATATATTTTTTAAAGATTTTATTTATTTATTTTTAAGAATGAGAGAGAGAGTGCACATACTCCAGCACAAGAGGGCTGAGGGGGGTGGAGGGGGGCAGAGGGAGAAGCAGACTCCCTGCTAAGCAGGGAGCTTGTTGATATAGGACTTGATCCCAAGATGTTAGGATCGTGACCTGAGCCAAAGGCAGCTGCTTAACCAACCGAGCCACCCAGGCACCCTGTATAGTTAGATTTTAAAAGATCAATATGTAATATTCTTAGCAGATCACTTGGCATGTAACAGAATTCCATCAAATATATGGTTTCCATTTTCCTTCTCCTGGCCTCAGTTTCTCCAATATGCAATATGTGAAGTGGGTCCAACATGGAGAGACGCTCTCCAGTGTGCTTGTCAGTTGCAAAGTCAATGGCAGCATAGGTGACAGCTGAAATAATGACTCGTACAAGGTCATAAGAGCTTGAAATTCACTCCTGGAAGTGACAGATTACCTAGCAGTGATCTGGTTGTGGGCAGGACCTAAGAGCCAGAACATCAGAGGAAGGTCCAGCACCATCAACAAGCTCCCCGTCTTCAGGGAAATTTAAAAGGTGTTTCATAGGTGCAGGAGATTGTGGGCAGTGGTGCGGTGGGGACGGCTCCTGTACTGGGACAGAAAGGGAAGATCAGGTAGACATTGATAGATTGTGACCAATGAACAGTCTCCAGCACGATCTCCAAATCCTTCCAGGAGAAGGAACTAGAAACCCACTGCAGCTAAGTACATCCACCACAGCTAGCAGAGAATTAAGAGCCCAGTGCTTATTTCACACATCAAAAATGTATGGAGAAACTATTCATAAAGGACAATGGTACTGAGGAAATAGCAATGAACAAGACAGATAAACCCTTCTTCCAGCTTACCTATTAGAGGGGGAGATGTTATCAATAATACTACAACAAAGTAGGGTGAGTTCTGTCCATGGAACTGTGTGAGCAAATTGAATGCCCAATCGATGACCACTGCTGCTGCACTGATTGTGCAGAAAGCAGGAGGAATGGATGCTGTCTGCTCTGGGCGGCGGGGGGGGGGGGGGGGGGTTCTCTTATCTGAACCATACACTCTTCTAGCAGCACCTGTGGAAAGCTCTGGAGCAAATCATCAAATCTCAAATCATCAAATTTGCTGACCTCAAATCAGCAAATCATCAAAACTCAACTCCAGTCTCCAGTCTCTAAGCAAAATGGACAACAGGCTGCCAGAAGAGTTTCCTGTTTGTGCTCCTAAAAAGAAATGCATGAAGAAAACACTGGGAAGAACACAGTGAGGCCCCAAGAACACATGGTAAAGTAATGCAACTACAATTTTAGGTATTGGGAAACTACAGCAGAAAATTGCAAATCCTGTGACCACCAGAGATGATGTGCTTCATTTCTACCTGAAAACAATGGGCTGAGAGCATAAAACACCGCATCAGAGCAGAACAAAATATAAATATTACTAAGGTAGATGTGTAAATATGTATAAGGATAAGACCCCTATTAAAAATCGTTATTAAACAAAAATTAAAAAGCCAACAAATACACCTCCACCCCCTTACATCTAAGTTCTTTGCTGGAGTGAGTCACATGAAGTGTCTAATTTTAAATTTAATTATTGTTTTCTTGCATTCATCCTTTAGCAATGGTACTAATTAATAAACACTAAGATGGCTAAGCAGTAGGGAAGGAGATGGACATCTGGAGTTATATAAATACACGACTAAAGTATGTGTACGGGTTATCAGTGAACAGTACTGTGAATTATTCATTATTATGAGCTGTACAGGGTAACAAGTAAGAATCAGCCCTTTTTCTGGGAGAACAAAAATGTAAACAAGTAAGCAAAAGACAAAGTACAGAGCTGATCAACATGATGGATACGATGTGTCATGGTTCCACACTTTTTGGTAAGCTTGGAGGATAAATCAGACCCCAAGGTATCAGCTACCTTTCTCCCCTACTTCGCTAGAGTATATATATCCGCCTGCCAAACACTAGCTCTGGCTGGATTAGATCACAAGGAAGGGCACCTACAACACATCTAAGAGGAGGAGAAATGCAGATTCCCTCCCAGGAGCCCTTGGGAACCACGTGACAGTCACAGACAGGCCATGGGTGTGGCTGCAGCATCTAGAACTGAGAAAACGTTACCAACCTTGCCTAGCCGAGGGCTTCCTACATCCTGTTCAGTTACACCTCCTTTCATTTCCAAGAAGCTGTGTGTGCTGCAGACTTCTCAGAGAGCCTGTCCTGCACATTGAACTACAAGCCATTCTTGAAAGAGTCTGACCCATAAACTGCTTTTTCCCACCCCTTGCTCCCCTGCAAGAGGAAGGAATCAAGTGACAAGAATTTTTATATGGGGACAGTGAGAACAGGAACAAGCCAGTTTCTGAAAAAATCACTAGTTAAGAAAGATAAAAATGAGTCTATGATGATAATAGCGAATATTATCAAAAGCTAGCAATATGACTATCTGAGTCAGTCTGAAGCCATGCCTTTATCTTCAGCATGAAACGTATTAAGTTAGCATTGATCTGGTACATTTTGTTCTAAATTTGCCACAAAGTAAGGAACAGGCTCAAAAACACAAGAAACAAACAGCTATGTGTATTTATTACCTTGTTCAGGCAATATTAGGAACTTTCTACCCATACTATTTCTTTTTCATCAAGCGTCTGAAAGAAAAATCTTCATGACTAAGAATTAGATCAGCCTTTTGTACAGATGTGGGTCATATTAATGATTGTTGTTTAACTGAAAATTACTACATTGTCTCTTGCACAAGTCTGGCTTTGGTAAACAAGTGCTTCCTTCAGTAAAAGCGCTCAGATGAAGACAAAAAATATAGACACTCAAGAAGAGAAAAATAATTCGCTTAGAACTTTCTTGGAACGTTCACGGAAGACTGTCGGATACATACAGGTTTTCCACCCCAAACTGAAAAGCTCAGAGATGAACATTCCAGGATGCTAATCCTGGTTTCACGGCTGATGTTTCTCCGCAGGCTGGGCCTGAACTTGCAGCCTCCAAGCTCTTGGTACCCCGGGGCAGCACACCCAACCCGGTTACCAGAAGGGCTTTCTTTGCTTAGCGGCTGAGAACTGCTTTATTCCTCACTGTTTTTCTGCCCTTTGCCATGCACCTGCCGCCCTGTGAACCACCATTTCACAGCACTCCTTAGGCAGCCCTGCAACATCTCCGTCTGAAACCTTCTTTCCCGAGAGGAGATCAAAGTTCTCTTGCCCTCTAGCGAAGGCTCCTCCTGGAAGCAATTGCAGGGCGACACCCCAGCAGTCTGAAGCCCCGGCCTCCGCGGCGTCGTCAAGCCCTGGGCCGTGCTACCCGCTTCCCCTCCCCCCCAGCCCTTCCTAAAATAGTCGAGGGTGGAGGAAGGGAGGCTCCTAGAATTTGCCCAACGCCCTGCATCTCCCATCTGATAGTAGCAACAGTACCGACCATCACAAGACGGTGGCTGCCTTTTGCTTCTGCATCACGGGAGCCCAAAAGAAGTGTCACAATCCGAGAGGGGGATATTAATAGGGATATCTACGTACGAGCTGCGGGGAGGACGCTCTCCACCTCCTTATCTCCTCATCCCGGAGTATCAGACACGTACACACACCATCACCACCACCATCACCGCCCTCTCCCTCCCATTAAGCACGCACAACCCCAACGTGCAAGTACAAACTTGCTTACAATTTGCAATTTGTTCGGCTTGCACCCACACTCATATTCTCGCGCTCGCTCTCTCCCTCCTTCCTTTCTCTCTCTCTCTCTCTCTCTCTCTCTCTCTCTCTCTCTCTCTCTCTCTTCCTTCTTTCCTTTTACCTTCACTCTCCCGGGCTCGTCCAGGTTCCCGGCAGCGAAGCGAGCGCACGGCCGGCGGCGGGCTCGGGGAGCTCTGGCTCGGCTTGCAGGGCTGCGGGGAGCCGGGCCGCCCTGGTTACGGAGTACGACGCGCCGGCCGGCTCCCTGCCCGCGGCAGAGCCGCAGCCGCGCTCCCCCGGGCCGCTCGCGCGCTCGCTCACTCCTGCACCCAGCTGCTCGGCGACTCTGCCCTCCCTCTGCAATCGAGTCCTCCCCTCGTATGCACCCTGAGGTTTTAGGCCTCCCCCCTCCACTCTCCCCCGCCCCCTGCACTGAAGCTCCTTGCGGAGGTCGGCCAGGCGGGCTCAACACCCCCCCCCCCCGCCACCACCCCGCCGGCAGCCTGCGGGTCCTACCCCCTGCGCCGCCACACCCCTCCCCGGCCCCGCGCCCCGCGCCGGGAACCCCGCGCCGGTTTCCAGGATGAGCGGGTCCCTAGAAGAGCCGGGGGCGGGGGCCTGGAGGCTCTCTCAGAGGCTTTCCCTACCTCCTGGAGATGCACGGCCTCCGGCGCTTCTCCACAGCTGCAGACCTGAGCCCTGACCCACCCTCTGGCGGAACCTTTCTACGGGGTCCACCTCCGGGGGGAGAGGAGGAGAAGGAACGACCGAGGACGCCGGGGCAGAGATGCGCTGCACTAGCCGCCAACTTTCGCCCGGGGTTCCCACTGCCCGCTTGACCTTTCTAAGCAGAACCTATCTTGAAAGGCTGGGGAGGTTCCCTGATGGTCCCAGGAAGGAAGTGATGCAGTTCTGCGAGGACATTGAGCACACTCCTTTCAAATCAACTTCCAAAAAGATCCTAACAGCTGACCTTTTGGCTGTCAGATCAGTTGCAAACAATTTGGGGGAAAGTGGTGAGACTATAGACTTTGTTGTTGTTTATAAAGCTCAGATTTCCTGAGAAGTCTCTTGACATCTTAGTTCTATTTATTCCTGGTTATTCATGAAGATGATGCTTCAGAACCACCTTCGGTTTCTTAAGACGCCCTGCACGCATGCAACACATTGGGAGCCGTTTGTCTTTTTCACAAGTCCTTCGCGTTGTGGAGAGGAGATCCTGGTGTTGCCTAGTAGCGTTCAGCGGAATCTATTTTGTTGTGGTTTTATGGTCTCCAAGCAAAGTCAAACACAGTCTCCCTTCCCCAACAAAGCAGCGCAAGTCGAACAGGATTATGGCAACCAAAATAATGAAAGCTGTGTTGCAAGAATCAAATTCTTAATCTGTCGAAACAGTTTTCCATTCTCTAAATTTGCTAAATGGAGGGGCCGTCTTTGCTTCCTGCCTTTCCCTCACTTGCTGTCAACACTCCATGATTTAACTGTGCATTTTCTTCAAACTCCTTTTTCTTCCAGATCTCATCAAAACAACAATTTCTGAAAGGAATCCGGTAAACCAATCTGATGTGCTCTTTTTCCTTGTATTTTCATTTTTTGTAGACCAAAGAATGAATCTCTAATGGCTGAATTTGTTACACCAGGAAGTTAAGCCTGGAGAGGGCGCTGTTTGGGGGACTCACTCTCAATGTACACCCTCCATCTGCCTCAGGGTGACACTTATTGGATACCCAGAGCTTTTTGTGGAGAAAACCGGGAAGATCCGAGTCATTCCAGATAGCACCCTCTTCCTGTGTGGTCATGAGACTGGGTTCCAGACTTCCAGGCCTGCCACTCAAGAGGAAAGGATCAGACTCCATTCCCCCTCTCAGTCTCCATCTTTATAAAGCCAATTCACCCAGAAGGCTTTTGAAGACAGAATAAGGTATTTTACAAACTCAATGCTCTGTGTATCAAGCAGTTGCTTTCTTAGTGGCCATACTTGTAAATTCTAGGACTGAAACATTGTTCCCATCAAGTGAAACTCCCTTATGAGACACAGTCCTCCTAGGCTCAGGAGGAGCCTGGAGGCTGGGCTTTCAGGCTAGTCCTGGTTGTCTGAAGAGCTGACCTTCCACTCTCAGCTCGTCTCCACCCCCTGCACAAGGCCAAAGCATGTTACAGACGTTGGGAAAAGGCTTGTCTTTCTCCTAGCCCCCATCTCAGGGGAGGTTTGTTGTAGCCTCTATTATTCACCAACTGTTGTTTGAACACCCACTCTATGCCTGATGTACTGTGTCTACAGGGGCAGACAAAACCTGCCCTAGTTCCTGCCTTCACAGAGCTTACCGTATGATTGGGAACAGCCATTCATCAGAGAGCCACAGCAATAATTATAAAACCCCAACCTCCAAGAAGAGACACATGTTATGAGAGCCTTTGGTGAATTAGTTAATAATTTTGGCGAATTAGTTTAATGACCAGAAAGACTGCTAGGAAGGGCAGGAGATGTAAGGTGCAGTGCGGACGAGCACTCGAGACAAAGGGAAGGGCATAAGCAAAGGCTCTACAGAAGAGAAGTACATGGTGCATTGGAGGAAGGGGGGAGGTCCATCTGCAGAAGAGACAGCAAGGGGAGGGAGGCAGCTTCGGGGACAGTGGGCCCCATGAGGCTCACGGGGGATGAGGGACAGACTAGGCAGGCCTGAAAGACCAGCCTGAATCAATGCCTCTTCACACGAAGCCATGAAAGTGTTTTTAGTAGGTCATGCAACATGATCAGATTCATGTTTTGAAATGTTCCCTTTTGGCTATAATATGAAAACAGATCAGAGATGGGACCAAATGGGTACAGGTGGATCATTTAGGAAGCGACTATAGTAATCCTTTAGGAGGATTATAGTGTTCATAACTAGAGAGATGGTGGTGGAAATGGTGGATGGATTTGAGGGGAGCTCAGTGGGTAACATCTATGGGACATAAGGCCATGTGCGGCCGAAGGAAGTCAGAATAGTATAATGGTCAGTCTCGGATTTGGTACAAGAAAGCCCTGGGCGTGGATCAATCTCCATCATTAGCTACTCATGTGATTTTTCGCTAGAAATTTAACCTCTCACAAGTTCAGATTTTATAAACCCATAATGGGGGTTATAACCGTATATCTCATTCACAGGGCCATTGTGAGGACTAAATGGACTGACACCTGGAAAGCACTTCATACTTCAGTGCCTGGCATGTGGCCAGGAAATGCAATGTAATAACGCATCACTAGTATAGTTACAGGAACTGTACTGAAGTTGGCGAATGAAGGGAAAACAGTCTCTCCACTTTGCAACAAGCTGATTGGGTTAGGATACCAGTTCCTAAGAGCCGAAAAATGTAACCACAGGACCATCACAGGCTGAGAGACAGCTGTTGGGGTAGCAATTTCCACTTTCCTCC
This sequence comes from Mustela lutreola, assembly GCF_030435805.1. NCBI lineage: Eukaryota > Metazoa > Chordata > Mammalia > Carnivora > Mustelidae > Mustela > Mustela lutreola. The sequence continues at coordinate 14,079,816 of NC_081295.1, read as the reverse complement.
TGTACCAAGCTGAAGGTCAGTCCTTCTCATCTGTCCTCTCTTCCTACTCTTTCAGTTTACATAGAGACCCATTCTCATCCAGCAGGGCAGCTTTCTCCGTTAACAGGAGGGCTAACAAACAGCTAACAACCCCCCACACTGGTTTCAGTTTAGCTTTACCCCAATGCCTGCATCACCGTACTCTTAAGGATTTGTAAATTTAGAGTTCTAGTGCCCATTCAAAATCAGCAAATAATCATTTTTTCTATCATTTCTCTTTTATGTAATCATATTAATACTAAGGCAGAAACTTGCCATAATTAAAATATGTTCTTTATCAAAAGGATCAGCCTTAGGGTCTTACTAGAGGTGTATCGTTATGGCTAGAGAACATGTGCAACCCAAAACTGGATTTTCATTTCCACCTCCCTCCTTTAGTCTTAAGCTTCTTCAAAACACGCTTCTATTCACAGAGCAGGGAAATTCTATTAAAAAAAAAAAAAAACCCTCTCTTATTTCTTAAAGTTCAAGAGACTTAACAAATCAGTCAGTTCTGGTCTGATTGAATTTTAAGAGATTGGCAGCCCCTTACTAGGTAATTTCTGCTGGTGGAGTCTGCTAACAAGAGATAAAGGACAAACCAGGGAGGAAAGGCTCACTTCTGCCAGCAAGAAAGCCTCAGAAAGATTTGGGGTTCAAAGTATTAAGCTCAACCAAGTCCTCCAAAAGTCCTTTTCCCCAATTCACAGGGCCCACTTATCACTGTAACAAGCCTCACTTTCACATAAGAGACCTAGCAAGGCTTTGCATGCATCTTGCATTATAAAGTTGTAGGCTATAGCAACAGACCTTGGGTCTGATTTTTGGTTATATCAACAATACAGCAAGTATAAGGGTCTTAGAAGATTTCTGGGTCTTTGGCCATGCCTTGATCCAAGACCGTAAAGTTCTTGGGCTTATCATGTTCTTTCGTATGGTCTCTATTATAGTCTGAAGGAGCTGACATGCTGCATGCATAGTTGTCTAGTTCTCTTTCCTATTCTACAGCAGTAGACAATGTGGGTTCCTGAATTCTTGACTTCAGTAGTCCCTTAACTTTAGGCATCCATAGGTATTACTTTAAGCAAATGTCAGCCACTGCATGCCCTTCTCCTTAGAATTCTATTTTACATTGGACTGAGATCATCACTGTATACAAACCCGATCCGATCAACCAACCAATACAAGATTCCCATCTTTCTGGAATAGTCTTAGCATGAAATATTGTGCCAATCAGGATTCATTAATGAAAAATCAAAACAATATGAATATTTGATAAAGGGATTTAAGGGCTCAAAAGTTGTTGGTAAAGCTAGGGAAATGACCATTAGTGTGGCTGCCTTTAACTTTCAGGTAACCCCATTGGAGGGCCAATTTCAGAACTCAGCGACTAACTGCTGACACCTAGAGGTCAAGATGCTGCAACAAATGGCCGGCAGTAGCACAATGCCCCTGTTCAGAGGCCTCCCCTGGTGGTGGAGCTTGGCATTCCATCGGCCACTGTAGAAATAATGCGGTTGAGGTCTGAGGGAGAATTGTTCTGTGTCCCCTTTGCTTTCAGATCTCTTGTGAGAGCATTGGCCCAATGCAAATTTAACCCAAAACCCAGAGGAAAGAGAGCCTGAGAAATATAATTCCCAAACTTCCAGTCCCTGAACATAGAATGGATTGTGAAAGAAAGTTATTTGCCAACAAAACAGGATTCAATACGAGCACAGTATTAGGGTGAACAGGATCTTGCAGATTATTTACTTAAATCAAAATCAGAGAAATTGAAGCTTAAGACATTGAATTTTTACATCTATTGCAACTCATATTTAATATTGTTCAGGAATTCTAAAAGTTAGGATTTTAATACTGTTAAAAAAAATACATTTAACCTGCTGATACATTTTAAGATAAGTCATTAACTCTCCAGTGTGATATTGTCACCTTCTTCCTATCGTTCCTTCAGAAGCTGTTCTTCTTAGACTGCTGTTGTCCCTCCTTTAGCCATCCACTCTCATCATCATAGTCTTGACCTTGTCATTACCAATACTGACAACTATTCCATAATGATAATCTCAGCTGTTAAACCCCACTCTCTGACCACTTCCGTCTTTGGTTCCAGCCCACGCTGTCTAGTGCTCCAATTCCAATAATCCTTCAACTGAGCAGGACCTCGTATCTGTAGTTAGGATCACTGCTAGCCCCTCTGATGCCTTAGAATCCATCTTCAATACACTTTACTTCGATCTTTTGGAAACTGATATAATACCATGTTTGGATAAAACAAGACTTTTGAGTGTCATCTTCCAGAAAATTATTATAATAAATATACAAATCAGAAATTTCAGGGATGAATGGAGTCCACTTGAAAGGGGTATCTAAGGTGAAAATAGTGCATAACCTACATTAACCATCTATGGCAGCTTGGGGACTATTGGTCCTAGCATTGTTTTTCATTCCCATCCCTTTTATGTTTATTCACCTGAAACCGGTGTAAAGTCCATGTTTAATCATTATCTTCATGTCCTTGCATTTCTCTTCAACTACTTTTCCTCTCACTTTGTCCTACTCACTTGGGTAAACCGCGTACCTTGTTAAATTCAACTCTACCTACATTGTGCCTGTGCTCACGCTGCCGAACATGACACGAGAAAAACCCCATCACCCCAACTGCGCTCCCCATTCGCAATCCCTCCATCCGATGCCCTGGAATACTTTCTTTCTCTAATCAATACACCCTTTCACGTCCCTCAGCAAATTTCATACTTTTTCTTTTTTCTTCAAACTTCTAACATCTTTCCTGCCTCTAAATTTTCAACTGCTAATTTTTCTTCCTATTTTCCTTGAACATTTTAAGTAATCAAAAGAGGATTTTGAGAATCTCCTACCACCATCTGCACTATCTGCATCAGTGCTATATATAATATGCAAACTTGTCTTTTATTGCTGCTAATGAACTCCTCAAGCTCCCAGCTAAGGCGAACTCCTCCCTTATATATTCAATCCATCCTTCCTGCCAATGATAGTGTCTTTCTTCTCAGAACCTTTAATTTCTTCTCTCTTATTAGTTTATTCTCACAAGCATGTAAACATGCTGTTATTCATCTCCTATTAAAAAGAAAACAAACCTTGATCTTGACCTGAATTCCAAATATCACCCCTTATTTTCTAAGCCAGCTCTGACAGAGTTGTCTATAATCACTGTTGGCATTTCTCTCATGCCCCTTGCTCTTGAACTCATAGCACCCACTTTTCTAGTTACCATTGACTCCCTTGCTAAATTAAATGCTCTTGTCTCTGTCCCTATCTTGACCTATCAGAACCATTTGACTTATTTCCTCTCTCCTCCTTAAAATGTTTTTCCTCGCTTGCCTTCTGAACCTACCACACACTGGCCTCATTGTATTGCTTCTTCTGGTTACTTCTTGGTCTCCTTTCCTACTTCCTTCTCATCCCCCCTATGTCTAGACTGTGAAGGATCAAGAGCTCCATCTTTGGATCTTTTCTGTCTTCCAGATACACTAATTCCTAAAGGTGTTTATGCAATTTCATAAGAAACTCATATTTCTTATATTTTTTTAAATATCATGCATATGCTATGGATTCCTAAATGTAAATTACAGGCCCAGACCTCAGTCCCGAATTCCAGACTTGAATATCCAATCCTCTTCTTGGGATTTCCACTGGGAAGTTTAAAAGGTATGCCAAGTGAAGTATGTCCAAAACTAAATTTGTAACCTTCTCTTCCAGACCTACTCCTGTTTTTTCCTTTCTCATAGCAGTCAGTGATAATGCCATCCTTCTCTAAAGCTAAAGCTTTAGTGTCACACTTAACGGTTCTTTTTTTCATTTCTCACCTTTGGTCAATCAACAAATCATGTCGATTTCATCTTTAAAAATACTAAAATTTAAAATCTATAGAATATACTTGTTCTTAGGAAAGAAACTCTGAAATACTTACTAGTAGTAATACGTGGTATACCCAACATATTCTCAAGTGATGCAGAATAAAATGTGGTGAAAGAGGAGATTTAGAGGAAGTAAATGAGGCAAACAATTGATGTATCTGGCTGGAAGTTATATGGGCGTTCTATGTAATAGTCTTAAAACTTTCCCCTTGATTACTAAAAACATATCTAAAATCCATCACTCATTAGCTCTACTGCAGTCACCGTGGATCATCATCTCTTGACTTCAGGCTAATCTTAATATAATGACCTGATACATTTTACAACAGCATAAATCAGCTGTCCCCCTTTGCTCAAAACCTTTCAAAAGTATGCCGTCTTATTTAGCGTGAAGACTCAAGTCCTTTTACGATCTTCAGGGGCCTACATGATTTGCCCCTACCTCCCCATTGGATGCCTAGTCTCAGCTACAACTCTTTCCTCAGTCACTCTACTGTAGGCCACATTTACTTCTTGCAGTTCCTGAAGCTTACCTAGCACGCAAGCACCTGCCGCAGGGCCTCTCCATGCAATACCTCTCTGCCAAGAAATACAACTCAGAAAATTATTCAGAGGGTTTATTCCCTAAACACTTTCAGGTCTTTTATTAAATGTCACCTTCTTCTAAGTCTTTCTTGGATGCCTATGTAAAATTTTAAAATGACCTCCACTCTACCTTGAACTTTCTATCCTCCGTTTTTTTCTCTTGAGCATTTGGCACCAACATCGTATACATTTTCCTTACTTCTCTAGTTTATTGTTTGTCTACTCTTAGAATGTAAGTTCCATGAGGGCAGATAGTTTTGTGTTTCTTAACTCTTATATTCTCTACATTTAAAACAAACACATGGGAGTGACCAGGTGGCTCAATGGTAAGCATCTTCCCTTGGCTCAGGCCATGATCTCAGGATCCTGGGATCAAGCCCTGCACTGGGTTCCCTGCTCAGTGGAGAGTCAGTTTCTCCCTCTTCCTCTGACTTCCCCCTGCTCATGCTCTCTCTCTCTCATTCTAATCTCTCTCTCTCTCAAATAAATGAATAAAAATTTTTTTTTTTTTTAAATAAAAACAACGGACATATAGGGTTGCCTGGGTGGCTCAGTTCAGCATCCAACTCTCCAACTCTTGACTTTGGCTCAGGTCATGGTCTCAGGGTCATGAACTCAGGCTCCAGACATCAAGTCCTGTGTCAGGATCCCTGCTCAGTGGGGAGTCTTCTGGAGATTTTCCTTCTCTCTCTGCCCCTCCCCCTGCTCTCTCTCTCTTTCCCTTTAAGATAATAAATAAATTTAAAAAATATTTAAAGAATAAATAAAACAGACACATAAAGGTTCAAAATAAATATTTGTTGAATAGATAAATGAATAATATACCACTCTTACTATACCTTGTGGATTGCTACATACCATCAATGACACCTGTTACGTTGTAATCAAAGCCAGTGGAAATTGGTTACCCAAGTGTCCCGGATAGCTGGATTCTCAATGGGTCACCAGCACAGGATAATCCCACATTTCATGATGTAAAGTGGTAGAAAACAATCTTTTACTTGTTTATTTATTTATTTTGGCCTGAAATAGCTTCTGATCTCTGAAATCTCCTAATAAATTCACTTCTGAGATTTTGTGCGCTTGTCATAGTTCCCTTGGGTTTGTGTCACAGTCTAGGCATATTGGAGTCTTTTCTTTGTTCTTCATCATATATTAATATCATCTACACTTTCCTCTGTCCTTATTTCTTTCTTTTTCAAAGGACCTTAACATTTTCCAGATACTTTAAAAATTAATTTCATTGGCCACTACCATTCTGCCTCACTTGTGTATAACGATTTTGCTAAGTACTGTTTTGAACTGAGCTTTTGTTTACAAGATAACTGTGCCAGTAATGACATCAGGTTGTGGATGAGTTTGCAATGGGAAAAGATCGTGTGGATTGCAGAATGTCTTAATTGGATTCCTACAAAGAGTGTTCCAGCGTAGCTAGATGAGCTCACTGGTGCACACAGTTTTATTAGACACTTGGAAATACTTCAAGGAGCCCTTGAGAAAGGAAAAGAGATCCTTACTTCCTGCTGGTTTATTTCGCTACCTGTACCTATTTCCAGCTAGAAAATTTGTGGTAAATCATCAGAATCAAGTTTCTGTGTGAACATGTGTTTGTTCAGACTCATTATGATGCAAGCTGCAGAAAAGCCAGCTGAAATTGGCAAAAACAATACAGAAGATTTATTAGCAAATGAAAGCATAAAAGGACAGATTTCAGGATGTATCGAAAGTTTCAGTTAAGGATCTTCATTAACCTTCAGTTAAGGTTTTTATCTTCTGCTCACCATTATGTAGTCCACATGTTGGCTTTATTCTAAGGCTGATTGCCCTATGGTTGTAGGATAGCTAGCAGATAATAGTCTACATACTTCTTGGTTTATCCATTGGGAAAGAAAGTACTTGTGTCTAAAAGTTCCAGGCAAAATTTATAATATTTATTCCAATTGAATCAGCTTAGGTTATGTGCCTATTACCCTTCTTCCTACCAAGCCAAGTGGAAAAAAATGTTCTCATTGGCCTTAGCTAATCAGGACCCATCCTTGGCATTACATTTAACACAATATTTTCCCAAAGCAAATAAGTCTACATGAACAAGTTATAGATGTCTCTATTTGTCAGAGTCCCAAAAGAATCAGAAAACATACACACTAAATTAGGATATTTTGAGGTGAGATGTATTTGCCTTTGTTTTTGTTTTATTTAAAGGGCCAAATTGCAAAGTTGCGAATGGGGTATAGTAAGATTATAAGGCGTAGCATGGGAACTTGGAGAAAGCATTAGCAGAGCCATTTCTTTCTTTCCTTTTTTTTTTTTTTTTTTTGGAGGGGTGAGGTCATATTCTTAATTTTTAAAAAATTTTTATTTATTTTTTAAAATTTCTTTTCAGTGTTCCAGAATTCATTGTTTATGCACCACACCGAGTGCTCCATGCAATACATGCCCTCCATAATACCCACCACCAGGCTCACCAAACCTCCCACCCCCACCCTCCAAAACCCTCAGTTTGTTTCTCGGAGTCCACAGTCTCTCATTGTTCATCTCCCCCTCCAATTTCCCCCAACTCACTTCTCTTCTCCATATTCCAATGTTATTCCTTATGCTCCACAAATAAGTGAAACCATATGATAATTGATTCTTTCTGCTTAACTTATTTCACTCAGCATAATCTCTTCCAGTCCTGTCCATGTTGATACAAAAGTTGGGTATTCATCCTTTCTGATGGAGGCATAATACTCCATAGTGTATATGGACCACATCTTCCTTATCCATTTGTCCCTTGAAGGGCATCTTGGTTCTTTCCACAGTTTAGCGACTGTGGCCATTGCTGCTATGAACATTGGGGTACAGATGGCCCTTCTTTTCACTACATCTGTATTTGGGGGGTAAATACTCAGTAGTGCAATTGCAGGGCCATAGTAGGTCAACTGCAGGGTCATATATTCAATTTCTTAATGAATCTCCACACTGTTTTCCAAAGTGGCTGCACCAACGTGCATTCTAATCCCAGATCCAAAGGGAAAGGGGAGGAAGAGATTACTAAAATCTGGAAGAGGAGTTCCTGTGGAGGATAGCATGTTAAAAGGAGCAGTGACTCATTAGGAACACAAGTAATTTCAGAGGAGGTTGCGAGGGAGCTAGGGGAAGCAATAATCATATGTTCTTGTTTTTTCCTGTTTTTATTGTGGCTCCTCATTATTCAAACCAAACCAGAAACCTGAAGATGCCAGAGCTCTGTTGATATGGTCCATACTGGTCAGCATTCCAGGGCAGAGGGCCGAGAAGAGAACTTGAAGACAAATAGCATGTACAAATGACGCAGTATCAGAATCAAAATTTGGGTGCTGTGAGGAAGATGGCAGAGGGCTAATAAATGCTGAGAAGACAGTCAGTCAATGTTTCCTACAGACCAGAATTATTTTACTCATGAATCTTACTAAGGATCCTTAAGATACTTAGGGCAGCCCCTTGTATTCCAAAAAGCAGACAAAACTTCTTAAAAATACTTATACATTATATGTATATGAGTATTTTCTTACCCCAAGCCTAGAAGCAAGAACCAATTTTTTATCTTAATTAACCATCTTTGTTGTCATCACCTATATTAACAGCTACAGACAAGGTATTAGCTAATTGGTGGGACAAATTGCTTGACTTCTAGGAATGCTTCCTAGACAAAAAGATTTTTCACATAAAAAAATTATCATGTGGATGACAGAGACCTCGTATTCCCTATTCCTATTTTCCTGAGCATAGAATAAGAGAAAATGAATTTACTATTAGCACAAGATATTTAGATTAACTAGAAGAATTTCTTTTTTTTTAAGGTTTTATTTATTTACTTATTTACTTATTTGAGAAGAGATAGTGAGAAAGAGCACCATTAAGAAGGAGAGGGAGAGGGGCGCCTGGGTGGCTCAGTGGGTCAAGCCGCTGCCTTCGGCTCAGGTCATGGTCTCGGGGTCCTGGGATCGAGTCCCGCATCAGGCTCTCTGCTCAGCGGGGAGCCTGCTTCCCTCTCTCTCTCTCTCTGTCTCTCTGCCAGCCTCTGCTTACCTGTGATCTCTCTTTGTCAGGTAAATAAATAAGAAATATTAAAAAAAAAAAAAAAAAAAAAAGAAGGAGAGGGAGAAGCAGGCTCCCCACCAAGCAGGGAGCCTGACTCACTGCCTTATCCCAGGAGCCTGGGATCATGACCTGAGCAGAAGGCAGATGCTTAACAGACTGAGCCACCCAGGTGCCCCTCGAAGAATTTCTTGATAGTAGGATATGTTAAACTCCAAAGTATTTTCCCTGCTGAATGTTTTTGAGCACAGATTTGGGATTCCTCTATGTTCTAAGATAAATATGGAAACCAACAGATCCTGAAGTGGATATAAAAAATGGATTTTGCCTCTTCAACCACGGAGCTGCAATGTGTCCTAGAATGACTAGCAGTGTGACTGCTGTTGTGGTTATAGAGCCAGTGAACTCTGTTTCTATTTCATCTAGAGCGAGCTTAGAGTGGTTCTGATCACCAAGACCTTGTACTGAACATCCAGGTCCTCAGAGTCTTCTCCAGCCTTCCTACATCAGGACAAAGACACAAACATGGAATGACAGGTTAGATCAGAAAAGGCAGGACTCAAAATCCAGGCAGACATTCATTCATTTATTCATTCTTTCGGTGTTTCCTGCGTACCTAGTAGGTACACTCCACACAATATCCTTTGTGTTGATTAGAACAGTAAGCCAAACAGAAAACATTCTTGCATTCATGAAGTTTATCTTTTAGAAAGGAAAGCAGACAATAAATAATACACCTACAAATATATACTACAGTGGATAGTGAGAGCTGCTGAGGAGAAAAAAATTAAAATGGAGAAAAGACAAAAGATATGTCCCGTAGATGACTGAACTATTAGATCCTGTGGCCAGAGAAGATAGCACTGAGACCATAACTTTTGCAAAAAGTACTGAAGGAAGTAAATGAGGAAGCAGTAAGCATATCTGGAGAAAGTATTGTGGGGAAAGCAAAGAGCAAATGCAAAAGCTCTGAGGTTGAAAACTTCCTGTTTCATCGGAGAACTAAGAAGGAAGCTGGAAGCTAGAGCAGCAAGAGCTGAGTGAGTGATGGGGATAACCATAAGAGATGAGGTCAGAAAAACAGCAGTTAGTAGGGAAAGACAGATCCTTTAGTCTTAGCAGGTCACAGCAGCGACTTTGCTCTTAATCTGGGTGATATGGGAATCCACTGGAGAGTCCTGAGCACAAGAATGATACAACATAACGTGAATTTTAGGAAGACTCTGACTAATACATTGATAGTAGCCTTGATTATCAAAGACAGAAATAAGAAAAGCAGGAGGCCATTGCAATAACAACAGTGGGAAATGACTGAGTTGATTGGATTCTGAACATAATTGGAAGTGAGTAATTAGATTCTGAATATATTAGGAAGTGAAAGATTATAGGATTTATTGACAGACTGCATAGGACACATAAGAGAGAGAAAAATCATTAGGACACAAAGATTGGCTGAGTGTTTCTCAAGGATTCCATGAAACAGGATTCGAGTTCCAATAGGTCTAAAAGTGGAACTGGGTCATTCTCACAGGACAAATAACAAGTGAAATTATGGACCAATCCAGTTGGATAGAATAATGTTCCTAAACTCAGGATAAGATCCAGAGTCAACCAAGGTGATGCAAGATGACAGAGAAAAAAAGACTGGCAAATCTCTAATAGATGATCAGCACGGAGCTAGGCAGCGTGGCATCAGGGATACCTAGAAGCATGTATCACGACAATATGGACTCTGGTGGGGCTTGGTATGGGGCAGTAACTTAATAATTGTGGAAGAAGGCAGCAACTTACTGGCTCGGAGAGGGATCTAGAGAATCAAGGCACTAACACATCACTAAAATAATCAATCTGAAGCTGGGGGACAGAAGACCTCTCTTAAGCTAGAGCTGATCTCAGAGATGGAAGCTGCATGTAACCCAAGTGAAGGGTAGAGCAGTTTACGTGGCTGGATTCCAGCTAAGACCCTGAAACGATGCACCTAGAGGCTTATCTCTCTCACAGACTCAAATGCTAACAGGACCTGCAGGTCAATAATAGAGATTAGAGGGTATTTTTTCTGGGTCTTCCACAGTCTCTGTAGCTTATGATTTCATACCCCTGTGGGGTCCCAGTGATGTGGGTGTCCCAGTGAATTTCTGGTGATGTATTCATTCAGGTCAATATACTGGAGGTGGCTCCCTGGGACTTCTTCAGATGAGGCTCCTGCTACTTCTGATGGTTACTGGGGTCAGAGAAAGAGTGTGCATTCCCAGAGAGAAGAGCACAGAGTAGGAAAGTCACGGAAACAGGACATTATTTGGGATGTATAGAAATGATGAAGAGTCCCCCCCTTTTTTTTTTTTTTTTTTTGGAAACATGGGAATGGCCAAAGACAAGTTCGAAAAGGATACCCTTAAAGACCAGGGTGAGACATCCCTATGGGGAGTCATTAACAATTTACAAGGAGGAGAGTAAGTGTAGCATTTTAAAAAGTTTTTTTCCACCTTCACTGTGAGGACATATTAGTCTGCTAAAGCTGCCATAACAAAACAACACAGACTGGGTGCCTTACATGACAGACATGTATTTTCTCATAATTTTGGAGTCTGGGAGTTTAAGATCAAGATTGGTTTCTACCGACACCTCTTTCTTCACCCTGCAAACGGCTGCTTTCTCAGGGCACCCTCACATGCACGCTCATCTCTGCTAGGCATCTCCTCTCCCCCTTCTTCTTCTTCTTCTTCTTCTTCTTCTTCTTCTTCTTCTTCTTCTTCTTCTTCTTCTTCTTCTTCTTCTTCTTTTTTTAAGATTTTATTATTTGGAGAGAGAGCACATGAGTGAGGAAGGAGGGGCAGATGGAGGAGGAAAAGCAGACGCCCCGCTGAGCAAGGGGTCCTGCATGCAGGACTCCATCCCCGGACCTTGAGATCATGACCTGAGCCAAAGGCAGACCTTCAACAAAACAAACGGAGACACAGGTCCACCCAGGTGCCCCTCCTCCTCTTCTTATAAGGACACCATTCCTATTGGATTAGGGACCCCCCCCCTATTATCTCATTTAAACTTCATTTGCTCTTCAAACATCTTATTTCCAAAATATGGTCACAGGATTAGGGCTTCGTCATAGGAATTTTGGGGAAACATGAGTCTGTCCATAGCCTAGGGGTATGAAATCAAAAGCAAGAATATCATTGTAAGGGTCTAGGTACGAAGAAGTTGAGATCTGCATTAAGATGATCTTAGGGGCAAGGAAAAGAAGTGGATTAAGAAAGACATTTTATAGGTAAAAGCCACAATGACCAAGCAATTGATTGAATGCAGAGGCTGAGAGAGAGGAATCAATAAATCACAAGTATCCAGCCCGAGTGACAAGGAGAGCAATATTGTCTTTAAGCAAAAATAGGACCTTTTTCTATGTGTATTTATTTCTTTCACTTTGTCCTTCATTCATTTTGTCCAGACATCGGCTCCACTCCTATTTCTTTCTCTGTTTCCCGTCTCCTCCAATTTGCCACTGCAGCAGAAAGTCTGACATTCTTCACTAAGTTAATCTTCTGTAAGACAATTCCAGGAAACAAATCTTTCATGTCACTCCCACTGTGCCCTTTTCTGTCCCTCTTCCTGTATTTTCGGGCATTGCAATAGTTCGCTTTGATTGCTTTTATCTGTTTGTTTATTTGTCGGTTTTTCTTGGTTAGCTTGCTCCTCTCTCATTGTTGGTGTCTTTTCACATAGGGTCTCAATTATTGCCGTTGAGAATCATTGTGTCTGAGTTACTACTTGATCACAACTTGCATGTAAAGAAATCATTGTAAAGACCATTTATTTTGAAGGAGGGAAACAGAAACAGAAAAGTTCTACTCTGACTTTTAATTTCAGCTCAGGTAATCTCAAGGTCATGAGACTGAGCCCCACATGGGGCTCAGTGCTCAGCACAGAGTCTACTAGAGATTCTCTCTCTCTCTCCTTCTCCCTTTGTTCTTCCCCCAACTCATGGTCTCTCTCTATATATATATATAAGTAAATAAATAAAGACCGTTTTTAAAAAAGTGCAGATGACATGTTCTATTGATTTTTCTACTCAAAGTTGATGAAATGGGACAATCTATAGGTAGTTTTAGGGGAAAAAAAGTCATGCTAATAGTTAAAGATAAGATCCAGACCCCCAAAGAAATAAAACAACAAAAAATTTAAAACTGCTGGACATCAGTAAAAATACTTACTCATTATATTCTGAAAATCTTGATCCCCGTAGACATACAAAAATACTTATTTGCTTACCTACTGTTTGTCAGGAACTAAAGATAAAAATTAATAAATAAGTCTTAACTTCAAGTCTAAGACAATCTAACCACTTGGATCTTTATTTGAAAAGGATTTACAGTTAGAAATTAATATTGATAATAAATCTTACCATTAATTTTAACTTCTCTTTTACTATTATACCAAAATATATGCCAACCTATTAATACTTAGAAAATTAAAAATGATATCTTGGAAATGAATACTGTTAGGCTAATTTGAAAATTCACAAGTGTCAGGCATCAGTAAAGACCAAGCCAAAGGATTACTATGAAATGCACTCTGTTGCTCCAACTGTGTGTGATTTATCCAGGATGTCCGATTCATTGAACATGCAGGTAACTACCCAAATTACCTTGCAATCTGAAAATACCTTTATTTCCTTCTTGACGTCCTTTGTTTTTTTAAAGCAAAATGAAAAGAAAACTCAAATCTTCAGAAATATTATTTCTTGTTATTCTTACTCCCCAAAGTTATCAAGCTGGAATACGTATAGCTATGTTTAATTTGCATTTACCTTCATATTTTTATTTTTTTCTTTTTTTTAAATTTAATTTTTATTTATTTTCAGCATAACAGTATTCATTATTTTTGCACCACAACCAGTACTCCATGCAATCCGTGCCCTCTCTAATACCCACCACCTGGTACCCTGACCTCCCACCTCAAAACCTCAGATTGTTTTTCAGAGTCCATAGTCTCTCATGGTTCACCTCCCCTTCCAATTTCCCCCAACTTTCTTCTCCTCTCCATCTCTCCATGTCCTCCATGCTATTTGTTATGCTCCACAAATAAGTGAAACCATATGATAATTGAGTCTCTCTGCTTGACTTATTTCACTCAGCATAATCTCTTCCAGTCCCGTCCATGTTGCTACAAAAGTTGGGTGTTTGTCGTTTCTGATGGAGGCATAATACTCCATAGTGTATATGGACCACATCTTCCCTATCCATTAGTCCATTGAAGGGCATCTTGGTTCTTTTCACAATTTGGTGACTGTGGCCATTGCTGCTCTAAACATTGGAGTACAGACGGCCCTTCTTTTCACTACATCTGTATCTTTGGAGTAAATACCCAGAAGTGCAATTGCAGAGTCATAAGGAAGTTCTATTTTTAATTTCTTGTAGAATCTCCACACTGTTCTCCTAAGAGGCTGCACCAACTTGCATTCCCACCAACAGTGGAAGAGGGTTCCCCTTTCTCCACATCCTCTCCAATACATATTGTTTCCTGTCTTGCTAATTTTGGCCATTCTAACTGGTATAAGGTGATATCTCAATGTGGTTTTAATTTGAATCTCCCTGATGCTAGTGATGATGAACATTTTCATGTGTCTGATAGCCACATGTCATACATACATTGAAGACAATGTATGTCTTCATTGGAGAAGTGTCTGTTCATATCTTCTGCCCATTTTTTGATATGATTGTTTTGTGTGTGTTGAGTTTGAGGAGTTCATTATAGATCCTGGATATCAACCTTTTGTCTGTACTGTCATTTGCAAATATCTTCTCCCATTCCGTGGGTTGCCTCTTTGTTTTGTTGACTGTTTCCTTTGCTGTGCAGAAGCTTTTGATTTTGATGAAGTCCCAAAAGTTCATTTTCACTTTTGTTTCCTTTGCCTTTGGAGACATATCTTGAAAGAAGTTGCTGTGGCTGATATCAGAGAGATTACTGCCTATGTTCTCCTCTAGGATTCTGAAGGATTCCTCTCTCACATTTAGGTCTTTTATCCATTTTGAGTTTCTCTTTGTGTACGGTGTAAGAGAATGGTCGAGTTTCATTCTTCTACATATAGCTGCCCAGTTTTCCCAGCACCATTTATTTTTTCCACTGTATATTTTTTCCTGTTTTGTCGAAGATTATTTTCCCATAGAGTTGAGGGTCCATATATGGGCTCTCTACTCTGTTCCACTGGTCTATGTGTCTGTTTTTATGCCAGTACCATGCTGTCTTGGTGATCACAGCTTTGCAGTAAAGCTTGAAATCAGGTAATGTGATGCTTCCCATTGAGATCAGGAACACGACAAGGATGCCCACTCTCACCACTCTTGTTCAACATAGTATTAGAAGTCCTAGCAACAGCAATCAGACAACAAAGAGAAATAAAAGGTATCCAAATTGGTAATGAAGAAGTCAAACTCTCTCTCTTTGCAGATGACATGATTCTTTATATGGAAAACCCAAAAGATTCCACCCCCAAACTACTAGAACTCATACAACAATTCAGCAACGTGGCAGGATACAAAGTCAATGTACAGAAATCAGTGGCTTTCTTATACACTAATAATGAAAATACAGAAAGGGAAATTAGAGAATCGATTCTATTTATGATAGCACCAAGAACCATAAGATACCTGGGAATAAACCTAACCAAAGAGGTAAAGGATCTGTACTCGAGGAACTACAGAACACTCATGAAAGAAATTGAAGAAGACACAAAAAGATGGAAGACCATTCCATGCTCTTGGATCGGAAGAATAAACATTGTTAAAATGTCTATACTGCCTAGAGCAATCTATACTTTTAATGCTATTCCGATCAAAATTCTACCGGTATTCTTCAAAGAGCTGGAGCAAATAAACCAAAAATTTGTATGGAATCAGAAGAGACCCCGAATCACTAAGGAAATGTTGAAATACCTTCATATCTTTAAATAATACGTTTCCTGATTTCAGCATCTTGGGCATTGTCTATAGACTTGGCACCATGGACGATGAGCATTGAATTTTATTCTCGTTCTTCTCTCCACCTCTCTTACACTCCCATACACCTCCTGTCCTCCATGTTCCTAATGGAGTATAATCCCAATTCTAATTCGGACAATACCCAGTATTTACATTATTGTGACCAGGTGAATGGAACATACATAGATTACTCTGTGATTGCCCATCATTCCCCATACAATTCCTTGGTTTCTCAGAAATTAGCAGTTTCCTTGTTATTATGTCAGCTTGTTTTTTAATGAGAATTTTACAACCTCAGTGTGCAGATTTCCCTGCCCAGTGGTCTAAATCTCCTTTCAATATGGACAAATGAATCAGGTATCCAACAAGCTACTGTGAGTGTATGGGGTGATGTCAATTTGGTAAGACTCTTCTGAGACCTAAAATGTTAGCTAGGCTTGTGTTCTTCATAAAAAGTACCTGGAGGACTCAAGTGGAGGATGACATCTTAGGATGCACAACTGCTATAGCTATAAGCCCTAAGCTCTTTTCCTCTGCTAGCATCTCAGCTGAATGGATTTTTCCTGGTAGGTGACCCAAACCCTCATTCCTGAAGAACCTGAGTACTTGGTCTTGTCTTGTCCTGCTGTAGTACTCAATTTAGGACTCCTGAATGGGGACATATTAAATAATTCCAGTAAATCCTCTCCTACGTTCCAATTATAACTCTTCACATCCCATTGAATAATAACAATGCAGATGCCCTCTGGAATTGGGACAATCACAACACTCAGTTAGAGAAACCCTCTTCTTTGCCCCTTTTTTACAGAAGCATGAGGAGCCCACAATGGCCAGTATCAGTTTCCAGTTCATTGTATCACAACGTGGTAGACACATTTCTCTTCTATGGACCTTTGAACCTGCAGAGACCAAGGCTGTAAGGACTTTCAGCAGAAATTCATTCAGTGGCAATTAGACATGATAGTAAGGAGAACTGCTGCTATCATGAACCCTGATTTCCAGACCTGTGCATCATGGTTGTACTTGGAGGAGAGAGTAGTATCTGTTGGTCTCTGTCTGGCTTAAGGCTTAGACCTCATTCTGTAGGACAACCCTTCAGTCTCAGGATGTTGTCTCCCAGTTCATGGGGTACTGGGAGTTCAGCACTACATCTCACTGTTTGGTCGGGACAGCTATGAAGCACATTTAAGACTAAGAGATTTCATGGGTATGAAGTGATTATCAATTTCCTTTGCTAAAAATTGTGTCCCCTAATCAGAGATGCTATGGCAGAACTATCAGAGACCTCAGAGATGGCTGCTGCTGTTTCCAGGCTGGGGACTCAGCAGCTGTGATCAACAAGGCCAGCCTTAGTGGGGGGAGTCCACATTGTTACATTCCTGCATAGCCTCCGTTCCTGCCATCTGATCACTTTGTACAGAGATCACTAAGCAAGCATATGGCAATGGGAAAAGGTTCACTAACTCTACAGGAAAACTAATCTTATCTACTTGGCTTTTGAGAACCTTCTCTACCAGCTATGACCTCGGGTAGGTATTTGGTGGAAAACAAATACATTTGCACTCTTTTGCTTTTTCAAAGAATCCATCTATGTCACCCTCCTCCAGATTTTCTTGTAATCAATTTTCTAATTTTGTTCTGTGCCAGTCTCGCTCCCGCTGACCCACCTGTTCATCTGTCCATAAATCACCTTAGATCAGCAGCCCAGACCTTCTCTCCTTTGACACAAAGCAAATAATCATATATACTACTCCAAAGTCTGCAGACTTGGGAAGGTTTTCCTTCACTGCTGGGTGGGCTTTAGTACAGTAGCTGTTCCTTCCAAGTGTGCGGGCATAGCAGGAATTGATCTTTGCACCAGGCCCAAGTTTTTCCTCTAATGAGTCAGAAAATTTCCCATGAAGTCGCAGGTATTAGACGAGGAAAAGACCGCAGAGAGCCGATAGAATGAAAGTCTGAGACACATGCATTCTATGGTGCCCTCCAGACCTGCTGCAGCCAGATGTGTCTCACGGGTAGCAATTCCATTTTACAGTGACATGTTGCTATTCACACTCAGGTTTATGGTTTGGTGATCATATAATACCCAATTCAAGGTATGTAACAGATTGTGCCGTTGCCTATAGTATTGGTTTTTTAAGAGCTGTGGTAAAAACAAAACAAAACAAAAAACAAAAAAATCCACACACTAGGTGGCCTAGTTACAACAGAAATTTATTGTGTCAGAGCCCGGAGGTTAGCAGTTCCAAATCGAGGTGGGTAGGGCCATGCTCTCTCTGAAAACTCTAAGGAAGAATGTATTCTATGCCTTTTTCTTAGCGTCTGGTGTTGCTGACGATCCTTGGCTTGTAAATACATGATCTAATTTCTATCTCTGTTGTCACCTTCTCCCCATGCATCAGTCCTTATCTCTTTTCCTCTTATAAGGACACTGGTCATATTGGGTTAAGGGTCCACCATGCTCCGGTATAACCTCATCTTAACAAATTACATCAGCAATGACTCTATTTCCAAATAAAGTTATATTCTGAGATTTCAGGATGGACATAGATTTGGAGAGACACTATTCAACCCTGTACATATCTGGCCCCATGGAACGATGCTCAGTTTCTATCAGAACTAAAAAACAAAACAAAACAAAACAAAAAACCTCTTTTCCCATCAAGAATGGTGGTTGTGGGGCTCAGTGGGTTAAAGCCTCTGCCTTCGGTTCAGGTCATGATCCCAGGGTCCTGGGATCGAGCCCTCCATTGGGCTCTCTGCTCAGCAAAGAGCATGGTTCCCTTCCTCTCCGCCTGCCTCTTTGCCCATTTGTGATCTCTGTCAAATAAATACATAAAATCTTAAAAAAAAAAAAAAAGAATGGTGGTTGGTACCAAATCCTTACTCCCAAATCCTAAGGGTCTGTACTGTCCCTCACTGGGACTTTTCAGAGGCTCCATATAGCATCTCTGTCAACCCTGGATACTTCTATTAACTACTGCATCATGAAGCCCACAGGTCAGGGCATCTGTCATGGCCTGGACTTTCTGCAGACCCTCTTTTCCTCTGAGTCCTACTCAAAGAAGCAACTTTATAGTTTACAATAATTGGGCTGGAGAGGCTTGACCAAATGTGATGTATACTACCTCCAAAATCCAAGGCTTAACCCATATTATACTCCTTGCTTCATGGTGGGCTGTGTAATGTACAGCCTTCTTACCAAGGAATGGCTTGTCTCACCCTAGAAGAGAGAGTCTGACATGCCTCATATCACTGGACCCACAGAATCTTAACCAGTAAGACAGGCTCTGGACCTTATAGTTACATTCATCTCCCATCTCATGGTAATAAATAGGTATTACCAAGGAATTTAAGGTGCTTGCTACTTCCCATTCACAAGGTCCAATTAGAATAACATCATCATTGTAATGGATCAGTGTGGTATTCTATATACCTAAACAAGCAAGTTTCCCCTGAGCTATATATTGTGATAGCAGAATAATGGATAAAACCCATTTGAAGTATACTTGACCTTTGCTGTATAAATGCAAATTGCTTCTAATTATCCTTACTGATGAGAACAAGAAGAATTGCCAAGCCAGTAGCTTCATACCAAGGGTTGTTTTTATTTGCTCTAGCAGATACCACATCTGGAGATGCAGCAGTGATTGGTTTTGCTACTCAGTTAAAGTAGCTGTAACCTACTGATACTCTGCGTAACCCATCTTGCTCTTGCTCAGTGAAATCAAATTTGTTAGAAGAGGTTATGGTAGGATCTCTAGCTTTGCCCCCCCTTAAGTCTTTGATTGTGGTACTGACCTCGATAATTCTCCAGGTATGTGGCATTTCTTATTGTTCACAATCTTGGAGGAGGATGGGGGGTAGGGGGAGCAATTCAACTCCAGGGGTTTCCAATCTGCCTTTTTGCCCAGAATGGACATTTTGGAACTGATAATATTTATATATGTTATTAGGACAACTTTTGAACATATACAGAAATAGAGCAAATTGCCGTATATCCATCATGCCCCAGAAGACAGACGTGGACAAGACTGTCACTGACTCCATAAGTCCCTGCTGTGATTATGGACCAGGTGTCTTGGGGGTCCCCAGATTAGGACAGAATCAAATCTCTTTTAGAAGGACGGGCTCATCCCCTTTCTCTAGTAATCTGGGTAAATAGCCTCAGATTCTAGTTTTCACTTATAAGGCCCTTATTCAAAGAAACCCACTTTTTCTCTCAGTCTAAAAACTTGGAGTTGGCAAAATGATTTAGACTTGAGAATTAGTTAAGTAGCTCTGAATCCCCGCATTATGCTTCTGCCAAATACACCTAAAATTTTCCTTCCATGTGTAATTTTTCCATGAAATTTTAAAATCACTTGTTTTAAAATTTTTGGTATCATAAAAGAAAAATCTGATAAGGCTCCAGTCTTAGTTTGAGCCACTTTTCTTTGTGGGAGTTATTTCCTCTTTCAAATAACATTTAAAACCTTTTTTTTTCCCTTCAACCTTTTGAAATTTCAATAGGATCACATATCTAGTTATGGCTAGGTTTTTTTTTTTTTTTTTCAATTAATTAGTGTCTTTCTTATTACTGAGACATTCTTATCTACCCTTTACTTAAAACTCTCATATCTACCTTATCTCTATTCCTTTTCTGGGAGAATATTTATTGAATGTTTGACCCTCTGCTTGGTTCTCTGTGTCTCTTACCTTTTTCTCTTTCTCTCTCTCTTTTTAATATCTTTAATCGACATTCTACAAGATTACCTGGCACTATTTTTGGTCTTTAATTTTCATTTCAGCAATCATCATTTTAAGTTTTAAGTTTTCTTTCTTATGTTATGCTTTTTGTAATATTCTAGTAACTTCTTAAATCCCTCTCAGGATATTGACCTGGCCTTCTGAATTACCTTGGTTACCTCTGAGCCTGGTTTTTGTTTGTTTATGTCCTTATGATGGATTTCTACTTTATGCTGCCAAGTCTTACAGCTGGAAATTCTCAAGTATCTCTTTACAACGAAGAAAAAGGACTGGAGAGCTTCTGTGGGTTTTGGTTATAAATCTCCTTTATTCTTGCTACTCTTTTTCCTGAATAGTAATTTTTACCGAGAGCTCTGTGCAAAGAAGGGTGGGCTGTGTGTCACTCAACACACATTGTTTTGAGTGATTGTCCAGAGGCAGCTTCCTTAATCACCAGATGGGGAGAATTTTGCTCTTGGGCACTAACACTGACACCAGAAACCATAGCTTCCTCCAGAAGTTTAATTAAAATTCTTTAGGAAGAGTCATAAAATTTGTTTCTCTTCTCTCCCCTCCTTACCTCCCTTCAGTCCTAGACAAACTGGGACAGATACTCTTGTTAGTCTACCTCTGTGAGCTCAGTGGGGTGAGAAGAAGGACAAGGAGTGTCACCTGATGTCTTCATTTTCATATAGATCTTTAATTGACCTCCTCTTGTCAGCACTACTCCTCTTTCCTACTCTGCTTCCCTTCTGACTGGGAGGCAGGAATTCCCATCGAGTACTTCGTTTGCTCTACAGAAACTACATGGGGTGTTTGTTCTTGGTGTGGTTTTCCTTGCTGGTTTCATCTATCAACACACATCCTCCAGAAATCTGTTGGAGTCTTTCCTGTACTAAAGATACTGCCTCCTATTATCTGTCTCATTTTATAGCTGTTCTTTCTTTTGTGCTTAGTTTACTCTTTTTATTCTTTTATTTCATTCTGGATCAGCATGGGTAGGAGACAAATGAGTGCACTGTTTGCTGCTTTGAACTAGATACTTTCTGTTATAGTATCAAGATATTATTTGGGATTCTCTACATTTCATACCAAACAACTTTAAACAAACACAGAAGACAAAATGTATCACTTATTTTTTTATGCATCACAAAATCTTATCTACTTTTAAGATTTTGTTATATTTGGGGCACCTGCGTGGCTCAGTGGGTTAAAGCCTCTGCCTTCGGCTCGGGTCATGATCCCAGGATCCTGGGATGGAGCCCCACGTCGGGCTCTCTGCTCAGCGGGGAGCCTGCTTCCCTTCCTCTCTCTGCCTGCCTCTCTGCCTACTTGTGGTCTCTGTCTGTCAAATAAATAAATAAAATCTTAAAAAAAAAAGATTTTGTTATATCTGTTTTAGCCAATATTTTAAACATTTTTTCTTTTGATAAAGTATTGCACAACAAATCTTAGATGTCAAGTTATTTCATCCTTACAAACTTCAGTAGATCTTTTTTTTTTTAAATGACATTTTCTTACATAACTGGTGTATCATTATCAGTGACAAAATCAATAATAGTTCCTTGATGCATCTATATTCAATCTGTACTTACATGTTCACTATTGTCCTCAAAATGATTTCTTACAGTATTTTTTTAAAATATTTTTAAAATTTTTGTTGAGGGAGAGAGAGAGAGGCAGTATGAACAGAGGTACCAGGAGGAGGGGCAGAGGGAGAAGCAGACTCCCCCCTGAGCAGGGAGCCTGATGCAGGGCTGTATCCCGACTCCAGGATCATGACTTGAACCCAAGGCAAGTGCTTAACTGATGAACCACCTAGCCATCCAATACTTTTTCTTTCTCTCTGTTTTTTCCTCTCCCCTCCAACCTTCCTCCCATACTCTCCCCCAGCCTCTCTCCCTCTCTCTCTTTCTTTCTTTCTGGAACTCAGCATTCACACATGGTCCACATTTGGCATTTCATTGTTAAATCTCTTAAGTATATTTATATCCAAACCGGTTGCCTCCTCCACTCCCCCCCCTTATTTCTCCTGCCATTGATTTCTTACGGAAATGGACCAAGTTGTCTTACAGACACCTGACATTCTAGATTGATCTCTCCACTTTTTCAAAGTGTCATACTTCATATAAATGGGCATTCATTCTAAAGTTTTGATTAAATTCAGGCACACTTTCTTGTTAAGAATTCTTAGTGCTGTAGGGAGGTTGACATTATAACCACATATCAGGAAACACATATTTGGTGGTTCTTTCTGTGACACTAAAATTGCTTGGTGGGTTCAGGTGATAACCTGAATAACCTGAAAACTTTTATTGTAATGTTCCCTTTTAACCTATGTTCTACTCTGTGATGACCTTTGCTTAATTATTTCTTTGGGTTTTGTGAAATGGTGATTTAAAAAAAAAAACAACAACAAAAACCTTATCATTTCTTCTACATTTAGTACGTGGGAATATTCTGTAAGAAAACCTTTGCTTCCTCAGCAAGACTTACCTAGAAATAGTTTGTTTAGGAAAAACCAAATAAATACTTTTCTTTCCTCTTAGTTTCCAATGTTCAGAGTAAGTAGTGTCCAGTGATAGTCATTGTTTCTGTAACAGTTATTATTCTTTAGCTTTCTTCAATTGCCATGTAGATTTTTTTTTCTCGGATACATTGTTTTTTGTTTGTTTGTTTGTTTTTGTTTTGTTTTTAAAGTTATTTATTTATTTGAGAGGGAAAGAAAGCATGAGAAAGGGAGAGGAACAGAGGATGAGGAAGCAGACTCCTGGCTGAGCAGGAAACAACAGGCTTGATCCCAGGACCCGGAAATCATGATTTGAGCTGAAAGCAGAGGCTTAAACTCTTAACCAACTGAACCACCCAGGCGCCCCACAATCATTGTTTGAAAGTGTAATAAACTATCATATGGTTTCACTTATTTGTGGACCATAACAAATAGCATGGAGGACTTGGGGAGTTAGAGAGGAGAGGGAGTTGGGGTAAATTGGAAGGGGAGGTGAATCATGAGAGACTAGAGTAGACTCTGAAAAACAATCTGAGGGGTTTGAAGGGGCGGGGGTGGGTGGGAGGTTGGGGGAACCAGGTGGTGGGTATTAGAGAGGGCATGGATTGCATGGAGCACTGGGTGTGGTGCAAAAATAATGAATACTGTAATGCTGAAAATAAATAAAAAATAAATTTATAAAAAAAAAGAAAGTGTAATAAAATTGTCAGATGATAGGGTATGTTGTTAGCTGGTGTGTTGTTTATTTCCAGTTTTATTTCCTATTTATTAACTTTTTATAACTTTCACTGGGGTATAATTGAAATATGATAAATGTCACATAATCTTAGGGTTCCTTTTGATCATTTTTGCCTAATGCATATGTAAAACTTTCACAATGACCAAAATAAAAAAAAAAAAAGCTCCATTACTTCCAAAAGATTCTTTGAGTGCACCTTTGTAATCCACTCTTCCCTCCCCAAGATATCACTGCTCTACTTTTAGTCACTAGGAATTCGTTTGCATTTTCTAGAATTTGATAGGAATTTAATCATATGATATATACCCTTTATTACCTGGCTTCTTTCACATAGCGTAGAGATTTTGAGATTCATTCACGTTGTTCATACCAATAGTTTGTTTTTCTTTACTGCTGAGCAGCATGTTATTTTACGAATACATCACAACTTGTTTATCCATTCGCCAGTTGATAGACATTTGGGTTGCTTCCAGTTTGAGCAATTACAAATAAAGCTGCTATGATTATTCTTGTGTGAGTCTGGGTGGATTTATGTTTCCTTTTCTCTTGGTAAACACCTAAGAGCGGGATTTTTTTGGTCATATTGTAGGTATATTTTTAACTTTTGAAAGACCAATGAGGTCTTTTTTAAATCCACTTTCTAGATCTCAGTTTTAAATGCTATATAGGTTCAGAGCTTTGCTGTCCCATACAGTACCTGCTAGCTATGTGTAGCAATGGAGTTACTGAGCCTCATCTGAATTGATATGAGCTTTCAGTGTAAAATACATACTGGATTTCAAAGACAGTCCCAAAACAGAATGTGATATATTTCATTCATAATTTTTACATTGATTAAAGTAATGTAATTATATGGGTAGATTTAAGTCTGCTATTTTGTTGTTTTCTACTTGTTCCTCTCTGTTTCTTATTTCTCTGTTCAGTGTTTTTCATGGTCCTTAGAAGGTTGCTTTGGCTTGGGGGGTGGGGCACAGGCATTTTACCCAAAGTTTTCATTGCAATTAGCAGAAGGCATGGGCTGCAGAGTCTATGTCTCCATAACAGAAGGGGCACTAGCACGATTTTATTTAAGAGGCTATTACTAGTTCTACTTCTACTTACTTTAACTTACTGAGTTACTTACTTGACCAAATATAGAACTCTACTTTTCTTATGTAATGGTTGAATGGTGACCCTCAATGGCTCAGTTAAATGTCTGCCTTCATCTCAGGTCATGATCCCAGGGTCCTGGGATCGAGCCCTGGCTGGGATTGAGTCCTGTGTCTGGCTCCCTGTTCAGCGGGGAGCCTGCTTCTCGGTCTCCTCATCTCTCACTATCTCTGTTGCTCTCTGTCTCTCCCTCTCCTTCTCTCTCTAAAATAAATAAATAAAATCTTAAAAAAAAAAAAGAAGGGGAAAAGACACACAGAGATACTGAGAAGAAGGTAATTGAAGATGCAGGCAGAGATTGGAGGAATGTGTCTGCTAGCCAAAAATGCCAGATTGCTGGTAGCTATACGAAACTGAGAGAAAAGCATGGAATGGATTCTTCCTCAGAGATCTCAGAAGAAACTAACACTGCTTAGAATGGCTAAAATTAACAAGACAGAGAACAACAAATGTTGGCAAGGATATGGAGAAAGGGGAACCCTCTTACACTGTTGTGGGAATGAAAGCTAGTGCAGACACTCTGAACAGTATGGAGGTTCCTCAAGAACTTAAAAATAGAGCTACCCTATGACCTAGCAATTGCACTACTGGGTGTTTACCCCAAAGATATAGACAGAGTGAAATGAAGGTGCACATGTACCCCAGTGTTCATAGCAACAATGTCCACAATAGCCAAACTGTCCTTCAATAGATGAATGGATAAAGAAGATGTGATTCATATATACAATGGAATATTACTCAGCCATCAGAAAGTGTGAATACCATTTGCATTGATGTGGTTGGAACTGAAGGGTATTACACTAAGTGAAATAAGTCAATTAGAGAAAGACAATGTCATATGGTTTCTCTCATATGTGAAATATAAGGAATAGCACAGAGGACCATAGGGGAAGAGAGGGAAAACTGAATGGGAAGTTATCAGAGAGGGAGACAAACCATGAGAGACTCTTGACTCCAGGAAACAACCCGAGGGTTGCAGAAGGGAGGGGCATGATGGGTATTAAGGAAGGCATGCGATCTGATGAGCACTGGTTGTTATGTGCAACTAATGAAACTTTGAATACTACATCAAGAATTAATGATGTACTGTATGTTGACTAATTGAATTTAAATTTAAAAAAAGAAAGAAAGTAACACTGCTGATACCTTGATTTTGGTCTTTTGGACCCCAAAACTTTGAGAAAATGAAGGAATTCTTCATGTTTTAAGCCACCCAATTTGTGGTAATTTGTTACAGTAGCCCCAGGAAACTAATATACTTTACTATGTTTTTTCCACATAATCTATCATGGACTGCAATAGGCTTGCCAGTTAATAAGCTATTTGAGTTTCACATATACCATTCCCTTCTCAGATTTGTGATCTAGGACATCTTAGGCAACATAGGAACATTGTTTCTCTGATAATGCCTCCGTTTTATTGTTGTTACTCATTGGTAAGAAGGTAATCATGTGTGAACAAAGTATAGTATTTCCTCTTTGACTTCAACATATTACCAGAACAAGGGGAAAAATAAGATCTTCAAGATATTTTGTGGCAGGTAATGATCTAGTTGAACTCCTAGCAGTGTTTTAAAGAAGGCATTTGGAAAGTTCTTAAACGTTCCTTGAAGTGCTTAATATATGAACTCTAACCCACTTTTCTCTAATGATTTAGTTGGTTGGTTGACTAAAATTTAGATTCAGTGGTGGCTTACATTAAGGAGGTTGAGCTGCCCGAATGCCACTGATGTAATACAAGGACCTTCACTAAGGCCTTGAGAAATGCATTGGTGAGGGGAGCAGGAGCAGCTTTGAGAAGCTCTGATAGCTCTTCTCTGCCACCTGAACATGATGGCGAGAAGCTGGCTCATCAATTTCACTGTGGGCAATGGAGTAGCAGAGGCTGTGGCAACTCCTAATCACCAAAGATAAGATGGACACATTTACCTTAGTAGATAAACAGTTCAAAGTTCCAGCATATTTTGTCCTGAAGGGATCTTTGGTGTAGATTTTGGTCATAGTGTCCTTGAGATTGAAGTTGACTGGGAGCCTACTTAAATGGTTTGGATCGGAATAACAGAAAAATATTTTCAAATCTGGTTCTTAGCCCATGACCATACTCAGAGTCTTTTGAGAAGGGGAAATCGGACCCTTCTAAGGAAGGATTCTGCACAAGTGACAGAGGATTATAGTGTAGATTCTTCCCAAGTCGTTTGCTAGAGTGACCGTGTATTGAGGAAGAAGGAAATATTCTGGCCTGTCAAGGATTATCAGACACTAACTCTAAATTGTTGTTAATATCTAAGAATTCAAAATAATACTTTCCTCCACTTTTCAGCATGAGGGCCATGGTCAGATGATAAATGGAAGAAGGACTCAAGTGGAAACCACTGCAACTTCCTTTTGCTGTTCCAATAGTAAGCCCCATACATCTTTGGATTATGCCATCAGAATAGAGAAATTCAAGGGTGCTGAAAGCTAGAAATTCCTCTTTACTTTTTTAGAGGTCTTGGTCCATGAGGCATCTCCAAATGGAGAAATACCAGCGCCAGTCAAGCAGAGGCCCCAACTCAGAGTCTTGGAGTTTCAGCTCCTTGGAGCTCTTCTTGGAAGCATCTAAGTTTAATAATTACAATCTCTTCCTTTCTAGTGTACGGCTGTAGAGGTGGTAGCTGCTTCCTGAAATCACTGTTTTTAAAATTCCCTGATGCTCCGTTTGGCTGTTCAGTTCTTTAATACTGCAGTAAAGAGCTTGACTCCGTACATTTTGGTATTTGTCATTTCTCCTCCTGCTTGAATCTGGACAAGGGGATAAGAAAGTCAGTGCTCCCTCCTTTGGTTCTGGAGGGAAGTTTAAACCACACAAGCTCCCACCTACAGGGAACCCACAGCTTGGTTCCACTCCATCCTCTAGCCACAATGAAGACCCCAAGCCTGTCTCTTGTCTGTTCTCTACAGCCTTTTTCAGACATGCCTAGACTAGAAAACCTTATTATTTAAGTAATAAAGCTTTCATACCTTTTTGGTATGTGGGGGTATCATTAGCCTTGACTTTTGAAGCAAATTAGAGTGAATGTCCTTTCATTTACATTTTGGTAAATGAATTTTTATGTTAAGAGCATTGATAAGTATCAAGTTCTTAAAGTGTCATTGTGCATTTTATTCTCTATAATTTTTAAATGGTTTAATGCTTTTCAAATGCTTTCTCTTTTTTTGCTTTTGACTTCTTTTGCTTTTATCTGGTATTGAGACTAAGACCTATTATTTTTGTGGTTTTTGCTATTTGCTTGGTACTTTTAGATCCTATTTTAAAATATTTCAAACTTTCAGAGCCATTGGTACTGTAGATGTATTTCTTGTACATAGCAGAGATTTCAGTTAGCTTTGAGGTACAATCAGAAAGTGTTTTTTTCTTAATGGGTAAGCTTAGGCCATTTGTGTTTCTCAATATGATAGATATGTTTAGTGTTAGTTCTGTCATCATAGTTTCTTATGCTCCTTGTTTTCTGTGTGTGTGTGTGTGTGTGTGTGTGTGTGTGTGTGTGTGTGTGTGTTTTAATATATTTCATTATACAGCTTGGTTTTCTTTTATTTTTTATGTATGTGTGATTAATTGCTAATTTGGCAGTTTTGTATTTTTATTTCAGTGGTTGCCTTCATACCAATATCTATTTCTAACGCAATTCAGTGTCTCCACATCTCCTATATATTTAGATGGTATTTATTGACATTTAAATATGAGCAATTAATATATCCTATACTTCCTCTTTCTTCCTTGCCCTACTTTTCCTACTAAAATCAACATTATTTAACTGTATTTTTTTCTTACTGCTTATACATAAGTATTTAATTAACATATTTCTTGAATAATTAGCTCTTATTTAAAGGCTGATAGAGACTGCTTATCAAAGTCACCAAGATTTATGAATTCAGATTATAACTGAAAATGTTTTAAAGAATTCCTAGAAATATTTGTGGTGGGGAAAACCATGGAAGAGTCAGAGAGGGGGACCTGGGTGGCTCATTTGGTTAAGCATCTGCCTTCTGCTCAGGTCGTGATCTCAGGATGGCTCAGGTCATGATCTCAGGGTCCTGAGACTGAGCCCTGCCACTGGCTCCTTGCTTAGCAAAAAGTCTGCCTCTTTTCTCCCTCTGCCTCTCCCCCTGCAAATAAATAAATCTTAAAAAAAAAGGGGGGGGGGATTTTTGCTGATTAGAGGTGGTGTTGGCAGACCTTCAAGATATAGAATCCTAGTCTTAAGGAACCAACGATATATACAAAATTATTAAAAATCAGGACATCTGGGCTACAATTGTAAAAATACACACTTTAGATCTACCAGTTTTTTTCAAAGCTGTAAAATTCTCTTCCTATTATTATTACTACTCCCATTATCAATGCATGACTGGATTTCTGGATTCTCCACAAAGGGAGAGAGAGCCAGCAGAGGAGGGAGAACAAGTTTTTTTCTATTCTTACTTAGGGTGGCAGAACAAGGTTTACCACTGATTCCATTTCTTATCCAGTTCCAGCACCTTTATAGTTAGTGAAATTCCTTCTAGATTTTGGAAATTGCTTAAATTTCAGTTCCACAATTTTATCTTTTTTTAATCTTTTGATATTTTTTAGTGATAAGTTTAGAAAAAATACAACAGATTCTGCTTAACTATCTGGCCCTTTCTCAGTTCTTAAACCTGAACATTATTAATGCATTATCTTTGACAAACACCGTGTTTGACCTATTACTCCTGGGAGCTATAATGTGTTTTTCACTTCTACAAAGAGCAAACACCCACAGTTTTATTATGTCTTTCTTTTTACCGGAGTTTTAACTCTAAGCAACCACAGCACCAACTGGAATTAAACATAAATCATAGGGTGCCTGGGTGACTCAGTCAGTTAAGCATCTGCCTTTGGCTCAGGTCATGATCCCAGAATCCTGGGATTGAGTCCCACATCAGGGTCCCTGCTCAGTGGGGAGCCCGTTTCTCTCTCTCCCTCTGCCCTTTGCCCCTGCTCCTGCTCTCTCTCTCAAATAAAAAAAATGAAATCTTTAAAAAAATCTTTAAAAAAAACCATAAATCTTTATTTTTCAATAGTTTTTAGAATATTCGAGTAGTAAGTAGTACTTATTCTGCTTAAATAGATAACAAGTTTCTCCCACATTTTTATGAAGGTGACTGAGCAACTCATAACTTTAAATTACCTGTGCTATATCTTTGTCAAGTAAACCCAACTGATTTGAATGTGAGCAGTTGAATGTTTAGCTGTATCTATTTAAAAAAATAAAGTAGAACAAACAATTTTGAAATATTTTTATCTTGAATTTCAATAGAGAAGTATTTTGCATAACTAATGATGGTTAAAACATGAATTTTTTTTTCCAGGAAAAATAAAATATAATTGAGAATTTTTATAATACAATAAATAAACACATCTATTTTAAGGCTAACAATCCTAATTAATAAAAGCAACTGATTTAGGAGAATTCTACTTCATGTTCCTAAAACTTGCTATGCACATGGTTGAAAATAGGAAAAGGATGAAGAATTGAGTAGATGCCAAGGATGTCTTCCTATGGGTCTGGAGATCTGAGATTTTTATAACATTGCACTTTTAAACTACGGGATCATCAATAATAAAACCTATAAATCTGGCAATGCCTATATTGCCCAGTAATTAATATACACAGCATGCCTATTGCAAAGGACAACAACGGAAAGCATGATGCACACTTGTAATGGGGGTATTGTGCTGCAGGCTACATACAATGTCACTTTTTGGCTGCAGCAACCTGGACAGCAGGAAGTAAGGAGTTGCATATTGCCATCTTCTGGTCAGTTTCATCAGTGTCCCCTCAGTGCCTCATGGGGTGGGGAAGGGGATGAGATTTAATAACAGACCCTTAACACGGCCAAGTTTTCCAAACTAATGTTTTTATCAGTACAAATGTCTGTGTTTATTAAACTAACAATATAAATTGTGACTTGATTTCAGACATGGATGGTTTTTAAGTTTCAAAGGTTTGGGATTGTGATTGTTTTTCATCCCTGCCTCCCTAGTACCTAGCACTATTTATGGCACATAAATATATAGATATTGAATGTATATATATATATATATAGAGAGAGAGAGAGAGAGAGAGAGAGAGACAGAGAGACAGAGAGAGGGAGAGAGAAATAATAGGTTTTATTACTGTCTTTATATAGTCATGACTTTATTTTTCAGAATTAAATGGAAATTGATTCCTGAGTCTGAGGCCTCTGGGCTCTCCCAGCAGTTTTCTAAGTTCTTCACCTTGTTTCTTGTTTCATTCCACACATTTCTGCTACTTTTGGGTGTAAAAGAGCCCCAGTCTCCTGCTAAAGAAGTGAGTTTCTTCTTCTTCCAAACATCCTGTCTTTTCCAGTGTCCAGGTTAATTTCAGGCATCTGATACTTTCTCCATGGAATATATAGACAACACCTGAGATCCCTCCCTAGCTCTGAAATTTTGTCTTTGACTACTTTCTTCTCAATTATGGAAGATTTGGCCATAGTGATAGGTGTCTTGTGTTATCCTTTACGTATGTTCCTCTAGAAACTGGGCCAAATGCCTTTCCTGGGATGCCTCTTTCTGATGAATGATCTCAGAAAATGCAAATTTTAATTTCAGATACAAATGACTTATTGTAAGTTTTACTTCTGAATCTGGAGAGATTAAACATCATCTGGTTCAACCCATGCATTTTGTGTATCACAAACAGTGGCACATCAATTTAGAGTGACTTGCTTAAAGTTATAATGCACGCCACAGGTAGATGTTTTTAACAGTCTTGCCATATTTTTTCTCTTGGATCTTTTAGATATATTTTCTTCTATAGCACCAGAAAAATAGTTTTATAGAAAACTTGTTCTTCCTCCTACCGGTTGGTGGGAATGCAAGCTGGTGCAGCTGCTCTGGAAAACAGCGTGGAGGTACCTCAAAAAGTTGATAATAGAGCTGCCCTATGACCCAGCAATTGTACTACTGGATATTTATCCTAAAGATACAAATGTAGTGATCTGAAGGGGCACGTGCACCTGAATGTTTATGGCAGTAATGTCCACAATAGCCAAACTATGGAAAGAACCTAGATGTCCATCAGCAGATGAACAGATAAAGAAGATGTGGTATATATACACAATGGAATACTATGCAGCCATCAAACGAAATGAAATCTTGCCATTTACAATGATGGATGGAATTAGAGGATATTATGCTGAGCGAAATGAGTCAATCAGAGAAAGATAATTATCCTATGATCTCACTGATATGAGGAATTTGGGAAACAAGACAGAAGGTCATAGGGGAAGGGAGAGAAAAATGAAACAAGAAGAAACCAGAAAGGAAGACAAACTACAAGAGGCTCTTTTTTTTTTTTTTTTTCTTCTTAAGATTTTATTTATTTATTTGACAGAGAGAGAAAGACAGGGAGACAGGCAAAACAATCGGGGGTGGGGGGGTTGGGGAGAGGCAGAAGCAGACTTCTCACTGAGCAGGGAGCCTGATGTGGGGCTTGATCCCATGACCCCAGGATCATGACCTGAGCTGAAGGCAGACACTTAATGACTGAGCCACCCAGGTGCCCCCATAAGAGACTCTTAAGCTCAGGGAACAAACTGAGGGTTGCTGGAGGGGAGGAGGGTAAGAAGCATGAGTAGCTGGGTCATGGACATTGGGGAGGGCATGTGGTATGTTGAGAAAAAAAAAAATAGGAAAAAAAAAAGAAAACTGGATCCTCATAGTCTGTAGTGAGAAATGATTTTTCCTTCCCTCTTTGATTATGTGATTATGCTTCATACTTTTTTTCTGGTATGTTTCTAGGAGAAATTTCATCTGAGATTAGCTTGTCTGCTTTCTACCCTTGGATTATGCCTACTTCTTTTTTTTTTTTTATTTTTTTAAATTTTTTATTTTTTATAAACATATATTTTTTTGTTTTTTTTTTTTTAATCATCTCCCACTTCTCCTTTTCATACCAGTTTATTCACTGTTTTTTGTTTGTTTATTTGTTTGTTTTTGAGGTTGTATATTGTCTTGTCCTGGCTTGGCTAGTTCCTCCCTCTCCTGTAATTACCACAGTCACAAACATTTTTGGTATAAGTCTTCTGAAAGAAACTGAGGCCTTATAAGATACTTTTCCTAGCAAATAGACCCTCTTTGTTCTAAAGTATGGCTTTTGTGTATGATCAATAACGTTGCTTGTTTTCCATTTGTTAATAAAAACAATAACTACCATAACTATGTGTCTTCTGCTATAAGAAGCACTTCCCCACATAATTTCTAATACTTATAAACTTACAAGGCAAGCATCATGTTACCCTATTTTGCAAATAAAGGGACAACCACTCAGAAACCAAAAGTACCAGATCCAACATCACTTCACAGAGGTAAGATTTGAATCCAGAATTATCTGATGCCAAATTTTGTGTTCTTATCTTAAGACTATACAGCCTTTTAATACTGTAGAAGCATGTCTCTACTATCTCATCACTGGTTTATAAAATTGGAATAACTCCAAAGGCATGTGAAAATAATCCATATTTTCATGGATGCTTTTCCAAATCTGGCAATTATAGGACAGTACTGTCTAATAAAGTTTCCTATGGTGATGGAAATGGCACCTATGACCCCAATATGGCAGCCATTAGTCACACGTAGTTACTGAGCACATAAAATGTGTCTGGTGTGACTGATAAACTGAACTTCTAATTTAATTTAATCTTAATTTTTTTTTAAGATTTTATTTATTTATTCGACAGACAGAAATCACAAGTAGGCAGAGAGGCAGGCGGAGAGAGAGGAAGGGAAGCAGGCTCCCCAATGAGCAGAGAGCCTGACGCGGGGCTCGATCCCAGGACCCCGGGACCATGACCTGGGCTGAAGGCAGAGGCTCAACCCACTGAGCCACCCAGAAGTAGCCCAATCAGGCTACAATACTGGATAGAGCAGCTATAGAATATAAAAGCTTTCTTGCAATTGTTGACTATTGTACCAGCACTACAGCACCCCTTCCCCCACCTTTAAATCCTCTGTACTATTTGGTCCCTTGGAAATCACTGTGAGAAGAGCAAAAGAAATAATCTGAGTCCTCGACTATAATTTTGGTAATGGGTATTCATGAAAATTACTCTTAAATATTAAATTCTAAAAAAAATAATTATGGCATCACATTATATCTTCACTCTTGCTTAGCTTCTTTTCAATGAATGTTAAAAACTTAACAGTTTTGTCCTTAATTAGGATTTAATTATCTTTAAGGTGTAATGTAAATGTTTTCCCTTAACACTGCTAATTCACAGCTTCTTTTCTGTGCTGCATGGCTTCATTTCTTGCACTTTATCCTCATACTCTGTACTCATGCATTTAGTGTTCATGGTGCAAAAAGGCTGAGGTTATATCTTCTACACTCTATGTCATATACACTTTATGTACCAAAACATAAAAAATAACCGCTCAAAATGAATTCAGGATAAGCTGTTATTCATATACATTTTTAAAGAGGTGTTTATAAAGAGAACCCAGAAATGGACCCTCAACTCTGTGGTCAACTAATCTGCAACAAAGCAGGAAAGACCATCCAGTAGAAAAAAAACAGTTTCTCCAACAAATGGTGTTGGGAAAACTGGACAGTGACATGCTAAGGAGTGGAACTGGCACACTTTCTTACACCATATACAAAAATAAATTCAAAATGGATGAAAGACTTAAATGTGAGACAGGAAACAATCAAAATCCTAGAAAAGAAAACAGGCGATAACCTCTATGACCTTGGCTGTAGCAACTTCTCACTATACACGTCATGAGGGGCAAGAGAAACAAAATAAAAAATGAACTATTGGGACTTCATCAAGATAAAAGCTTCTGCACAGTGAAGGAAACAATCAACAAAAATGA
The DNA here is from genome assembly GCF_030435805.1 of Mustela lutreola. Lineage (NCBI taxonomy): Eukaryota > Metazoa > Chordata > Mammalia > Carnivora > Mustelidae > Mustela > Mustela lutreola. The sequence goes on along the minus strand of NC_081295.1, from coordinate 14,045,265 downwards.
AGGGCAGCTTACAGATGGGAGAAGATATTTGCAACTGACGTGTCTGATAAATGGTTAGCATCCAAAATCTATAAAGAACTTGTCAAACTCAATACCCCCAAAACAAATAATCCAGTTAAGAAATGGGCAAAAGACAGGAATAGACATTTTTTCAAAGAATACATACAGATGGCAACCAGACACATGGAAAGATGCTCGACATCACTTATAATCAGGGAAATAGAAACTAAAACCACAATGTGATACCACCTCACACCAGTCAGAATGGCTAAAATTAACAACACAGCAAACAACAGATGTTGGGGAGGATAGAGAAAGGGGAACCATGATGCACTATTGGTAAGAATACAGACTGGGGCAACCACTCTGGAAAAGAGTATGGATGTTCCTCAAAAAGTTAAAAATGCAACTACCTTATGACCCAGCCTTTGTACTACTAGGTATTTACCCAAAGGATACAAAAATATAGTGAGGAAAGGGTCCATGCATCTCAGTGTTTATAGCAGCATTATCAACAATAGCCAAACCATTTGCAATGATGTTTTGCGTGGAGCTAGAGAGTATTACGCTAAGCAAAATGTCAGAGAAAGACAAATACCACTCATATGTGGAGTTTAAGAAACAACAGACAAGCAAAGGAAAAAAAGGAAAAAAAAGAGAGAAACTTACCAAAAAACAGACTCTAACTGTAGAGAACAAACTGGTGGTTACCAGAAGAGAGGAGGGTGAGGGAATGGGTGAAATAGGTGATGGAGATTAGGGCCTGCCCTTGTTGTGATGAGGACTAGGTGATGTACGCAAGTGATGAATCATTATACTGTACCCCTGCAAATAATATATCACTCACTGTAGGTAAGTTATACTGGAATTAAAGTAAAAAACAAAAGTAAAAAAAATGTAAAAATTTTAAAAAATAAAGCATTAAAAATAATAAAAAGATGTTCTTCATAAAGTATGTTTAACAAGCTAACACATACAATAAAATCTGTTTAAAGTAACTAAAGTCTTAAAATTTTGTAAAGATATAATATGAACCCATATAATAATGTCTATCTTGTTTTTAAAATATACTTACTTGATTTTTATAGTAGAAAGTGAATCACTACTTTACCAAAAATAATACCTTAGAGGTTCCCTTTATTTTTTTAATTTTTAAAAATTTTAAAATATTTTTTAATTTATTTGACAGACAGAGATCACAAGTAGGCAGAGAGGCAGGCAGAGAGAGAGAGGAGAGAAGCAGAGAGCCCGGTGCCGGGGCTCAATCCCAGGACCCTGGGATCATGACCTGAGCCAAAGGCAAAGGCTTAACGTACTGAGCCACCAAGGCACCCCTTAAAGGTTCCTTTAAATAATGAACACAAATGTTTTATTAAAAAGATATTATAATTATCTTTTGAGAAATACATCTATTGACTAATGATGATAAATATAATTTTTTTTGATAAGAGCAAATTCAGGTTACAATAATAACAAAAGAGTTGTTTCAAGCAAAAGTTTGTACTTTAGAGTTTATAACACAATCTTAGTTACAAGATGAAACATTTGGACATTGAGTTTTGGGTGGATGGACTTTTGTTATTCACTAAAGTAAACTGTGATGATAAAAAAAAAAAATCACTCCCAAGGGAGTACAATTCTACTGATTATACATAGATTTTCAAGGACATTTCTCTACTGTCTCCTCCCATGGAATTCTTCTCTTAGGGTGTGAACCAAGTAAGAGGAAATGAGTCTTTAATAATACTTAAAAACAACCACTCCAGCATTAGCTTGCTTTTTGTTTTCAAAATTCTAACGACCTTTAAGAGACAGGGTAAGAGGTTAATGGAAGAAAAAGTTGGAGAAAAAAAATTACTTAGAGTATTATTATTTCCCTTAGTATAATAACAGCATTTAAAATCTTAGAGACAATTTATTTGTGACCAACAAGTACATTTGGTAGAGAACTAAGCATATTTTCTCTCTGGACAGTTTATTTGAACTGCTTAGCCATAAGCTTCCATGAGTCATGAATGGCCTCAACACAGGTAGATGTGATAGAGATTTTTTTCCACCTATAGGAAAATACAAACTATCTTTCTCCTTTTGTTGGTTAAGTACATTTCTTCAAGGTAAAATTTATTTTAAATTATTCAAAATTATAAAAGCATGCCACTGTCACAGTGTAAGAAATAGCCTTATGTTCAAGATTTAATATTCACTGAATAATATTTTCTACCTTTGTTTTGCTGTTTCTCTTTTCTGTTTCTCTTAGTCATTTAATTTTGAAGTTATTTTATATTAATATAATTTCTACTAAAATTTGTGTTTGGGTTCTTAATAAAAGCACTTGCTTTTTGAAGCCCACTACCACTGTTTCATTTTAAGTTGATTTCATTATTGCCTCAGATTAATAACCTGACGTTAAAAAAATAAGAATGCATTATAATGTAAGAACTTGTTATAATTAGGAAATAATCACCATAAAATTAGATTAAAATAATAGGTAGAACAACTCTTAGAGATTTCCTAATCCAAGTCATTTCATAAGACATTACTAAGAGGGCTTTCTAGAGGTGGGGAATAATTATGGTTACTATATATTGACCTTAGGGTCTAAATGCTTTACAGGAGTCCTTCCATTAAATCACTTCTCAGCTAGGTGGGGTGAATATTATTATCACCCCAGCACATGAAGAAGTTTAAGTTCAGAGAGAGAAAGACAGGACGGAGTGGAAGGAATGGAAGAAGGAAACCAATTGGCAAACAGCCAACAAGGTAAATACCTACAAGAAATGATGAACAAGGCACATGCCAGGTCCTAACACAGGAAGGAACTCACTCAGTGAGTGCGACAGGAATACAAACAGGAAATTAATAAACAGTTACAGGCTACTGGAAAACATATTAATGAAAGAACGCAAACTTGTAGTTAATAACCAAATTGTGGTATTTATGAGGAAATACAGTTTCTAATCTATCAAATTAGAAATGATTTGAAAGATAAAAATGAAGCTCTCGTGTTTTCCAGAGGCGTGTCATTGTGTAGGACCTTTTTGGCATTGGTCACCTGATCATCATGTAAAATAAGTTTTAAGGCAAAGAGAGTTTAGGCATACCGGCTCTAGGTTAAGTTGTTGAACTTCATGATGCAGGTGAGGAAAAAAAATCGTTGTGGCTACATGATTTGCCCAAGGTCACAAAGAGACGTTTTTAGTGCCTGAATGTTGACAAGAAAAGTCTGAAAGGAGGAGATTTTGGAAGGGGAAAAGCAAAGAGAATGCTTTCCTCCTGACTCTCCTAGAGTCATTTTCAATGCCCCAATTATTTGAGAGCAGGAATGAGCTTCTTGGTTCAAATTTTAACAATTGCCTTGCTGTTTTGGCAGAGAACCAAAAGAACTTGAGAAAGCGATGCTCTGACTGTGAGTCCCAGTGGAAAGGGAGACTATGGTGTGCCGTGAGGCCAAGTGAAAACCTGCACTGGGGCAGAAGGGCAGACAGAACACAGGGTGCTTTGCTGAGAAGAGAAGTGTCCAGTATGCAGCGCCTTCATCACTATGCCATGACACTGCCCTGCACACCCACCACCCTTAACCCTAAACCCCGTTTGTTCTTTCCTCCTTAGATTTGCAAAAACACACCCCCCCCCCCAACACGCACACATTCCTATTGAAAACCTTAGGAGTTTATTTGAGCAAAAACCAATTTCAATGGGGGCAGCACCAAACAGGAAATGGTTAGAGAGCTCTGCCCCACCTACAGGAGCTAGGGAAAGCTTCTTTCTACGGAAAAGGTTGGAAGCAAAGCAAGGAAATTATTCGATGGGTTATACCAAATATTTTAAGATTTGCCTTGTTTGGAAATGTTTGTTAGCTTTCTGTGACTGGTTGTCCTTGGGTTTTGATTTCTTAACCTTAAGAATTTCGAGCTTAGACTTTGGTATGCTTGCTTGGGTTACCATGACATTAAAGTCACTGCAGTCCAAAGGCCTCTTTGTTTAATTAATTCAACAGATTTCTCACTATTACTGTTGTTGGATATTTATTAACCAAACCTTGCACGGTCTATCACATATTGTAAAGTTATGTTTACAACCCTACATGCCAGATATTAGAGCTCCCAGTTTTCAGATAAGGCTTTCGCTTGACGAGAAGTAGCTGAGGTGATGGGTCTTGCTCTGTGAAATCCTGTCCAGGAGCTTTGTTTTGGAACGAGGACCCCAGACAGAGTGCCCTACATTTCCCCAGGAATTTCATGCACCTCTGCAAAAAGGAAACCACCATTTGCAGGAGGGAGGAGTGAGGAGTGGTAATGGAAGATAAGGAGTGGGAGGTAGTGTGGGGAATGCCTGGTTATCTAGCCGTCAGATATTCTTGGGTTGGAGACTTGTGGGGGAGTTGGGCAGTGAAGAGCATGATGTACACACTTACCATTAATTTCTGTATTTTCATTCCCACATCTCTTGTGCTTTTACTCAAACAAGGCATTTTCATGTTCAAACTAGGCTTTCACTCAAACTAGACATTCTCTGAAGTTTGTCAAGGCAGAAAAATTCAGTTCCTAGAGACCGCCTCCTATGTCTTTTTTTCCTGCTCATTCCCTTAGAGGAATCTCTTGTATGCTTTATCAGGTATCTCCCTTTATAACATCTTGCCAAAGTATAACACGATATCACACCCAGGATAATGACACTGGTATACCTATTGGTTTTATTTTGGTTGCTCCACTTTTAATGAATTTGGGTGTGTGTGTATGTGTGTGCTTATTTCTTTGCAATTTTATCACAAATGTAGATTCATTCATCTACTACCAGTCAAGAAACAGAACAATTCCATCACCACAAAAAGACCTTCTATCATACTTAAAGAGACACACCTACTTCCAACTACTCTCAACCCCATCAACCCCATGACAACCACTAATCTGTTCTATTTAGAATTTTGTCATCTCAAAATGGTTTTACAAATGGAATCATACAGTATGCATATGCAACCTTTTAGGATTGGCTTTTTCACTCACTCCACAGTATAGAGATACCGCAGTTTGATCATTTATCTGTTGAAGAACATTTGAGTTGTTTCCATTTGGGGCTATTATAGATAAAGCTACTATAAACACTCTAATATAAGGTTTTTTTGTGTGGACATACGTTTTTATAACCTGGGATAAAGACACAAGAGTGGGTTATATAGTAGTACATGTTTAGTTTGTAAGAAATTGCCAATTGTGTTCCAGAGAGCTGTACCTTTAAACATCTCTTCTAGCCATATATCAGCAATTCAGTTTTTTTTTTCCACATTCACTTGGTGCTGTCACTATTTTTCATTTTTTTAATATATTATTTTATTTTATTTTTCAGTGTTCTAAGATTCACTGTTTATGCACCACACCCATGCTCCATGCAATACATGCCCTCCTTAATACTCACCACCAGGCTCACCCATTTATTTATTTGAGCAGTGTGTGAGAAGGGGCAGTGACAGAGGGAGAAACAGGCTCCCTGATTGTCAGGGACTCGATCCCAGGACCCTGAGATCATGACCTGAGCCAAAGGCAGACACTTAACTGATTGGGCCACCAAAGCACCCCCAAACTTTTCCTTTTATGTATTGTGCTTTTGTTGTCTAATCTAAGAATTCCTCATCTCATCTAGATTCCCAAGGTTTATTCCTGGTTTTTTCCAAAAACTTTACATTTTATAGCAATAAATTTTACATTTTTATAACTTACATTAAAGTCTGTAATTAAGTTTCAGTTTCTTTTCATATAAAGTGTGAGATTTCATTTGAGTTCCTTTCTTCTTTTGTTTCATTTTGTTTATAGTCTTGAATTGCTCCTGTATCTTTTATTCAAAAAGCTGTATTTCTGAACTGCTTTTGCATCTTTGTGAAAAATTAGTTGGGCTTATTCCTGTGCTTCTATTTCTGGGTTTTCACTTCTGTTCTATTGATCTATGTGTCTATCCCTCACTGATACCACATTAGCTTGATTCCTACAGCTGTACAGTAAATCTTAAAAATGAGTAGATTCTTTCCTTCCACTCTACTCTTTTCCAAGATTGTTTGAGCTCTTCTATAGTCTGACTTTCTAAATGTGTAAAATAAGCTTGTCTATGTTTATCAAAAAACTTGTGGGATTTTGATAAGAATTTTATGAAACGTGATAGCTCACTTTAAAGAAAAATGACATTCTTACTATATTGAGTTTCCATTTCTTTTGAAAACACACTTTCTCCTTAGCTTTTATAACAGTAAATCCTTCTGGTTTTCTTTCTTCTGAAATTATTTTCCTCTCTCCTCACACATACTGTTTTCACTCCCTTACTTCTCCAAATCAACAGACGTTTCTCTTCAAATAAAAAAAGATCAATACTTTTAAATGAATTTCTGAGCTCACTGGAAAGTAAGAGACATGTCTAGAGGCAAAAACAAAAACAAGTAGCAATCACAAACATAATAAATAAGTGCCATGGAATTGTGAGTGGGAAAGGAAGACAAAACTATAAAGTTAGGGTTGAACAGAAATTCCCAATCTGGGATCTAAGGAGAGAAAAGAAAACTAAGCCTAGGGCCCATTGAACAGGAGGAGATAAACTTGAAACCTTTGCATAAAACTGCCTCTAAAAAAGGACTGCATTTTAATGAAAGCATTAGTTAAAAAAGAAATCTGCCTATGGGCAAAGAGAATTAAGAAGGAAAAATGTCTGCCTTGCCAAAACTCCCACAATTTAAAGAGAGAATTGTTTCTTCTGAGAATTTGTAATCACGGACTACCTTCCTGTATGTATGGGCTTAAAATTTACAGTACCTGAAGGGAAACACATACAGCAATAATTTATGTAGTCCTAGGTTAGACGTACCTCCAGTGACCAGCAACAAACAGAACACCGCAAAAAACAAAAATCCCAAATACATTCTGGAAGAAAACAGACTTAATCTCACCTCTTAAGATTCCCATAGATTATCTTCTGATAAATTTAAACTCACAATAAAAAACATTAACATATATGTGAGCAAACAGCTATGACTGCTCCCCAGTTAAGACAAGAAAAAAAAACACATTTGCATCCTAAGAACTTGGACTTAATACAATTCAATTCAAAATATTAAGTAATGAAAGAACAAATGACTGTAAACATGACCTAGTGGGTGTCTATGAAGGAGATTTTTGAAATGTGTTTCTTATGAATAAGTATAAAATGGTGCTCCCCACAGAGCATGAAAATGCACAGACTACTTACAACAGACCAGATGTCCACACAGCAGAATGGATAGGACTTAAAAAAAAAGTGTTACGTATGAAAATATAAGAAACAGAATGAGGTCTAGACCACAACGCTTCTTATTAAAAATGTTTATATTTAAACAAGATATATTTTACTGTGATCCATCCAAATAAACAATGGCTGGGTAACACAACGTGAAGTTACGCAGAAGAGACCAATGATGAAGGAGTATCATGAGTGGATGACTATGGCCAACACAGTCCTTTGCCCCTAAGCCCTACCCTTCCCACCAAGCAATAAAATACAACAGCATCCCTGGAATGATCAGACCAACCCACTATTTTATTGGTTCTCACTCCCTGATAGGTGTGCGATTACCTAGAGAAACAAATCTTAGCTGATGGATTCCATTTATGGAAGTATGGAGTATATATATATATATACACACACATATATATATATATATAGTAAATTGTGAAATAAAATGATTTTTAACAAATTTTTTGTTTATAAGTTCAAGACATTTTCAAAGTTTGCCCTAATATCTCACTCAAAAGCCTTCAAATGATCAATAAAGATAAAATCAATATACCTAAGAATCATCATTTATCATGCATTATGAAATATGCATGAAATATTTTGTTACATTTATGATAATTCATAATAGAAGAATACTACAGTTATTTAAAAATAGAAACTGGATTTTATTAGGTTAACTAATATCTAATATTAAAATAGTTAATAAGTCATACATCATATTGACCATTGAACACTCTGTGAAAATATAACAGTTATTAAGTAACTATAATACACCCAAAGAGATAGCATAAGGTTTTAAAAAATGAAGGAACACCATGCATCGTGATAGGAAAAAAACCTCCCTATCAGAAGGCATTTAGGGAATAATCAATTACAGAATTTAACACTTGGCAAAAATTGCAGTAGAACTCAGAAATAGATGAGAAATGGGTTTATGGAACTAAAACTAAGTCATGAAAAAGGAAATATGTGGAAAAGTGGTAGGAAAAATCATTTGTATTATAGGTGGATCAGGGATGTATATTTTAAGAGAAATGTGCAAAACAAAAAGAATATATGGGAATAGAATATACATTCATAGTAATATAAAAAACACAAAATGAGATTTGCAAATTTATTACCATTAACAATATAGAGGGGTTTTAAAATTATGATTAGAACCAGATGATGAAATGAAATAATGGTCAATGACATGGTGAAGAAATAGAACTCTTGACTCTTCTTCCACTTCTTTCTTTCTAGTTAGGGATAAAGATCTTTAGGCTGAAAGGAGGAACCAAAGATTGAAAAGAAAAAGCTGGGGCACCTGGGGTCTCAGTCATTAAGCTTCTGCCTTCAGCTCAGGTCATGATCCCAGGGTCCTGGGATCCAGCCCCACATCGGGCTCCCTGCTCCGCAGGAAGACTGCTTCTCCCTCTCCTACTCCCTTTGCTTGTGTTCCCTTTCTCACTGTCTCTCTCTCTCTGTCAAATAAATAAAATCATTTTAAAATTTTTAAAAATTAAAAAAAGAAAAGAGAGAGCTGAAGGCACAGGTCATGAAAGAGATTGTATATTAATATATTAATATGTAGTTCTAAAAGAATAAATCTCCTGGTCTGGGCAATTTGGATTCTGGTGTAGTAAGAGTTTGGGTATCAATTTATCAAACGTAAGTTTAGAGAACCATAGAGAATTGGAAAGGTTTTTATCTTTAAAAGGAACAAAACTGGTTCCTAAAATGTACTATAAATATTTGCAAAAAAAAACCCTAAAAGATTTTAGAATGAGCTTTTGAATGAATGACTTGATGCGTGGGGGTTGGGGGCTGGGGGACAGGTGCTGAACAGTGATCATGTTAGGATCCTGGATGATTGCAACAATAACAGTCATGCCGTGTTAAATTAATTTTCTTATTAAAATGCTGAGGCCTTAGGACATTTACTATAAACAAAAGTTATATCAACCTCAGTGAATTATTCTCATGGGTGACATAAAATCAGTGAAACTTCACCAACTTCTCAGGAGTACTGACTGAATCATTTAGACCCCTTTGGGTTGGTTCTGAATGTGAAGGCATAAATAGAATTAATGTGTTGCTTATGTGAAAATGCTGGGGGCAATCCAAGCTTTATGGTAGCTACAATCATCAGGGACTCAAGCCCTTTTTTGGGGTCCTACCATTTAAATTGAGATATACCTGACACATAACTTCAAGTATCAAGTGTACAACATAATGATTCAATATTTGTATGCATTTCAAGATGATAGCTAACTAACATCCATCACCATAAATAGTAACACAATTTTGTGTGTATGATAATAACTTTTAAAATCTTCTCTCTTAGCAACCTTCAAATAAGCAATACAGTATTACTAACTATACTCACCAATTACATCCTCATGACTTATTTTAGAACTGGAAGTTTATACATTTTAACCTCCGCTCATTTCACCTACTCCCCGTTCAATGACCAATCTGTTCTTTGTACTTATAATCTTTGTTTCATTTATTTATTTCCACATACAAGTGAGATCATGTCTTCCTCTGACTGACTTATTCACTTAGCATAATGCCCTCAAGGTGCATGCATGTTGCAAATGGCGAGATTTCATTCCTTTTAGGTTCTACCACTGTAGCTTTTACCTCCTGATCCTACGTGGCTGCTCTAGCAACTTCCACATTGTCTGCTTGCCATTGAGAAGACAGGGAAATGAGGAGAGGACACTTCGACCTAAGTCTAAGGCAAGCTCAGGAAGTGGCACTTCTGCTTCTGTTCACATCTAATTGGTCAGGACTTGATTGTCTGTGGACACCGGTTAGTAGGATACTGGGGCTTTTAGGATTTAGCTAGGTCACTATGTGAGAGTTAAAAATTCATTTTCTGAGGAAAAAGAGAATATTTACTGGAGAGACAGCAAGCAATTCTAACTAGTGCATTACATTTTCCCTTTGAAGATAATTATACAACCCACACATTAAAATCTATTTATAAAAATCTTGAGTATAGAGCAAAGTAAAAGTCCTTAACATTCTTCTCTATATCCCTTTCCCTCTACAAACTTAATCACTGCCAACATTTGATTCTTTCTCCTATGCCTTATCAGGTAAATTAAATATATACTACGCATATTTATATCTAGCCCTCTTTTGTTAACCAAACTGAAAATTATCACCCTTTTTTGCAGTTTGATTTTTTCATCCAGCTACCTCTCTTAGACATTGTTTTATTTCATTTCACATACATTTATCCAAATCTAATAAGTCAATGCATGAACATTTTAATTGATCTTATTAAGGATATTTAGGCTGTTCCCAACTTTTTTGCTAATTCAAGTAGTTTTTCCACAAAAATACTGTATTTTGTGATCATGACCTATGCTGTAGTGAAATATGGATATATTTCTATGAAATGAATCCTCGGGGAGAAGCTTATGTGTCTAAATATATACTCCTTTATACATTTTTGCACACTTGTTCTTCCTTGAAAATTCTACAACCAGCTGATCAACTCCAATAAAATAAATCTTGTTAAAGATCTTTTAAAATAGATATTATACATTGATCTTTGACAGTACATAGAATATATCAAGAGAAACTGATATCTTTAATATTATATGGTCTTCCTATTCTAGGAGTGTGATGTTTCTTTCTGATATTTGTTCTTTCTTTAATCAATAACTTCAATTTTAGAATTTCCATAAGATATTGTAGAATTCTTGTTAGTATATCCGAGTGTATTCTTTTATATTTTTTTTATTAAGATGACTATGTTCTATTACATTTTTTATTTGTTATTTATGATATATAAGAAAACTGCTGATTTTTAGGATTTTGGTGTTTTATTTGTAAAGTTACCAAACACTCTTATTGTTTCTAGGGTTTAACATTAAAACCTCTTGGATGATATCTACCACTGAAAAATCATTATCCCTCCTCTGGTTTACACACTTGACCTAGTCTTAGTCCCAGAGTCTATCAAATAAAGCAGAATCCAGGTCCCCTTGAGGATTGTAATGTGTAATTCCATAGTTGTACATAGCAGGAATTTCATTAATTTTCATACATAGTGACCTATGACTTCCAAGGTAAAGGAAGAGTTACTGCATTTTTGTGCCTGACCTATGACATTTCATTGTATACTACAATGTCTTTGGAAATCTAAAAATAAACTATAGTTATTTGCAGATGGAATAATTATCTACATGCAAATTCCAAAGAATCTATTGGCTAATTATTAGAAATAAGGGCCTTACAAAAGTTTGCTGCAGGTAAAATAAATATACAAAGCCAATTAAATTTCTATACCAGTTTGCAGCTTGTATTTTAACTTTCTTTCTGAAGTTTCTTAAGGAATATCAGTTCTTTATTCTAATATATTTACTTTAATCAGTCTTTTCTTTTAGGTCTGTGTTTTTGGTGTGTTTGTTTATCAGGTCCTTCCCGACTTTGGTTTCTAAAAGTATCTATCTGGAACTCTTATTTTTGTATGGTACAAATTAGGGACCCATTTTTGTCCCATTTGGATAATAAGCTGTTCAACAACGTGGTTTTCTGAACAGATCATCTTTCTATGTAGATTAGCCTGTTACTCTGTTGTATATCAAGGTTCCATTTATTCTGGATCCATTTCTGGATTCTTTGTTCTGCATCACTGATCTGCTTATCTACCCCTGAATTAAAACTACACTGTGTCGGGGACTGCCTCCGGCCGGGAAAGTCCCCGCCATTACAAGAAGGCGCTTGGCTCACTGCTAGCAAAATACGCTGCAAGTATACAATGAACTTTCTGGTGAAGCCCGCCTAAAGGAGGACATAGTTATTGACTGTATCAAATTTAATCAGCATAGTAACAGGACTCTCATTGGCTCTCCCCATTGCTTGGCCCCTTATTGGTCACCCTGCTGTATATAAGCTAAGGAAGTTGATTAAATAAAGGGAAATGAAGTATTAACACCATACCAGGCTCATTGTCCTTGCGGGCCGAGGGCGACAACACTGTACTGAATACTATAGCTGTATAATAAGTCATGATATTTTAAGTCCCTTTAGTTTTCTTTCTTAAGTGTCTTGGCTATTTTTGGCCCTTTAATCCTCCATATATATTTTAGAATCAGCTTGCCAAATTTCTTGAAGAAAGCTTGTAGGATTTTTTTTTTTTTTTTTTTTTTGGAATTAAAGGAAATTTGTATGTTGAGTATTGATATCTTTTTTGTACCAAATGTTCCCATCTGTGAACATATTACACCATTACAGTTTAAAAGTTTCCTTTCAGGATGCCTGGGTGGCTCAGTGGGTTAAGCCTCTGCCGTTGGCTCAGGTCATGGTCTCAGGGTCCTGGGGTAGAGCCCTGCATCAGACTCTCTGCTCAGCAGGGAGTCCGCTTCCCCCCCCCCCCCTCTGCCTGCCTCTGTGCCTACTTGTGATCTCTTTCTCTCTCTCTCTGTGTCAAATAAATAAATACAATCTTTTAAAAAAATAAAATAAAAGTTTCCTTTCATGGCCTTCAATAACATATAATCATTTCCCATATAAATCTTACAAATTTTTATTGCATTTTTCTTGTTTATTTGTTACTATTAATGATTTATTTCTTTTATACTTTTGGTTTTGTGGTAATGGAGATAATCATGTAATACACAACAAATTATTTTATTTCTATCTTTCCTATCCTTTTACATTATATATTTATTTATTTTTCTTATTGTACTAGCAAGATAGTTTGGTCTGATGTTGAGTAGAAATAGTGATAATGGCCATATTTGTCTTGTTTCTAAAGGAAATAATTGAAAATAACTTTCAAGGGAATATTTTAGTATTTCTTTGGTGATTATGACATTTGTTGAGTATTTTTTAAAAAGATTTTATTTATTTATTTGACAGAAATCACAAGTAGGCAGAGAGGCAGGCAGAGAGAAAGAAGAGGAAGCAGGCTCCCTGCCAAGCAGAGAGCCCTATATGGGGTTCAATCCCAGGACCCTGGGATATGACCTGAGCTGAAGGCGGAGGCTTTAACTCACTGAGCCACCCAGGTGGCCCTTGTTGAGTGTTTTTAATGCATAATATATTTCAGGTTAAGCAAGTTCCATTCTTTTCTTCAGATTATACTTAAACATCAGCATCTTTATTGTCTCACCAAAGAATGAAGGCCCCTGAATGCCTTAGGTCTTTTGTACCTTTTACTTAATAATCCATATTCTCCTATAGGCTTTTGGCTGTGTTTTGATTTTTTTTTTAATTCTAACAACTTAGAATTTATTGTTACCATTTTCATAATATAAACATTTGGATTTATTTCCATATTTATCAGGGTTTTATTGGTTTTTTTTACACTGCATTTTCTCTCTAGAGTAATTTTCCTTCTTTCTTTAACGAAATTCTTTAGTAATTATCTTAGGATAACAAACTCACTCAGTTTTTGTTTTCCCAAATGTGTATTTCACTTTTATCTTTAAAAAGTAGAATTCAGGGCACCTGGGTGGCTCAGTGGGTTAAGCCGCTGCCTTCGGCTCAGGTCATGATCTCAGGGTCCTGGGATCGAGTCCCACATCAGGCTCTCCGCTCAGCAGGGAGCCTGCTTCCTCCTCTCTCTCTCTGCCTGCCTCTCTGCCTACTTGTAATCTCTCTCTGTCAAATAAATAAATAAAATCTAAAAAAAAAAAATAAATAAAAAATAAAAAGTAGAATTCACTGAATACTCAGTTACCTAGGCGATTTTTTTTTTCTCAGCACTTTGAAGATACTATTCCATTTTCTCCTGGTTCCCATTGTTACCATTACAAGTCATTGTTTAGAGGAATTCAGTTCCTTTGGAAATAATCTATTTCTGTGGGCCAGCAGTCTGGCCACAGTGCAGTTTAGCTGATTTCTCTGCTCCAGGTCTTTTAAAACTGGAATCAAGACATTAGCAGAACAGGATCCCTAATGCTTGAGGCTGTAAGGGAGAATCTGCTTCAAGTTTGTTCAAGTTGTTGACTAAATTCAGTTCTTTGCAATTGTAGGACTGAATCCCCATTTCATCACTGACTATTAACCAGCTGAGGGCTGTCCTTGGCTTCTGGAAGCCTTCCACTGCTCCTTGAACATGGACCCCATATCTCAGAGCCAGCAAAAGCATGCTAATTCTGCTTCAACTGGGGTCTCTCTGATTTCTTAGCTGTGTCCTTCTTGTGTCTCTTCTATTACATCTCTCTGACTCCAAGCAGAGAAAGTTTTTTTTTTTTTAAGATCTTATGTGATTACACTGGGCCCACTAAATTAATCCAGGATAATCTCCCTTACTTACATGGGCAAAGTCCTTTTGCCATGTGATATGACACTCATACCAGGGTTGGGGTATGGATGTCTTGGAGGAAAGGGGGTTCTGTCTTCCAGATGGATTTATTGATGTATATGTTTTTAAATGATAAGCCCTTGCTTCTTACAACTTTATCTCTGGGCATCCTTTGAGACTTTGATTTAAACTGTGTTTCTTTAGAAAATGTGCTTCTCAAAGCATGCAGGTTACTGCTAATAAAGCTAAACAATTTAAATTTCCAATGTGATGTCTTCTCATACTATGAATTCAGGCCTTAATACTTATAAGCACAGGATTTTCATTAGGAATTTTCAGAGAAGCCTTATTATCTCCTCCCATTTCTCTGAGTCAGGCAAGGTAAGGGCATCTTTTTACAGGACAATTCTTTTTTCTTCTCTGATTGCATTACATTGACCAGCAGGGCTGACCGCTTCCTCAAGCTGGACATCAACTCCGGGTCCCACCCTGTGGCTCTAGCTCCGCTTCTCACTGTTCATCTGGATCAGCTCCTCCCTCTCTCTGACCATCACTTACTGTAACTTCACTCAGACATTCAGGAAGACATATTTATGTAGGAAAAAATACCCACCTACCCAAGTCCCAGAAAATTATCTTTATTTACACTGTAATTTGTAAAACCCTAACCCCAGCAGTGAGATTTGCAGACACATAACCTAACCTCTACTTTTGTCTTTTGCTGTATTGTCATCCCTCTCCCAAAGGGAATGCGTTTTTTTTTTCTTAAGATTTTATTTATTTATTTGACAGAGATCACAAGTAGGCAGAGAGGCAGGCAGAGAGAGATGAGGAAGCAGGCTTCCTGCTGAGCAGAGAGCCTGATGTGGGGCTCAATCCCAGGACCCTGCATGATCTGAGCCAAAGGCAGAGGCTTAACCCACTGAGCCACCCAGGTGCCCCAAGAATGCGTTTAAGGAGAAAGGAAAAAGAAGACCAACTTTTATGCCATGTAAACAAGAAAAAAAGGGGCATAAATATGTTAAGATAATATGTTTACACTTAAATTTATCCTCCATGTGACTTTTTAAAAACTTGATTTTTTTTTCAAATATATATATATATATATATATATTTATTTATTTATTTATTTTGTGGGTAGATCTTACCTGGTCTGAGAATCTTCTCAGTTTAACTAAATTGTTTGGATTAATTTCACATGGGGAAGACAAAACCCATGACAATTTTAAAAGAGAAAGCTAAAAAAGGAGGTTTAAAGTTAAATACGCATCTTCCCTTACGTGTGACAATGTTCTTTTGTGTCATTTGACTGTCTCAAGTTATTTATCAAGTTTTTAAACTATTGAAATGCCTATTAATAGAGGTTTTTAAACTTTTGCTTTTAAGTGTAGGTGACATTTTTTATTAACCAGACTTGGAATGTCCAGAATACTTTCATCTTCAGATCCCTTGGAATTATTTCTTTGCTTTATTTAATAAATATTTATTAAGAACCTGTTATGAAGAGCCTGTTGTGTTATTTTATTGTTTATTAATAATGTTCATAAATGTTATTAAGAAATCTATTAGCCACAGGAGAAACAGATGGGAGCAAATCAATATCCCATGGGATTCAACTTCTGATGACAGAAAAGAAAAGAAAAGCTAAAGAAGGTATAGTGTAATATCAGGGAGAGATAAGTGTTCTGAAGGAAATGATAGTGCAGGCTCAGGGGAAGTGATTGGAGTAGGGACGTTTAAAGCAAGGTGACTAACGAATGCCTGTGAAGAGGTGACCTGAGCAGACACCTGAAGGGGGAGAGAAGTCCTGCGATCATCTGACCCAGGAGCAAACCTCCAATGTATTTTAGGACTACTGGAGAATCCAGAACTAAAGACTCAACTTGTTAAATAATGAACAGTAGAAAAGCAGACCTCACATTTTTATAGAGATAAAAAATCAACTTCCTGTTTTGGCATTAAAAGTCACGGGACTCAAAAATCCTGTAGACGTAAACACTCATTTATATGGACCTCTGCCAAGGTACAAATCCTTACCAAGCATGTTAGACACACAGATTAAAAACTCATGCTCCCGACAAGCTGTTAACAGAGAAGAAAAATATGCCTAGGTCATAAATTGCTAGAGATCAAATTTTCTTCAGGGTTTTGACCGGCTACTGACCATCTGCAAAAGTGAAAACTTCTAGAAGAAAATCTAGGTGATTAAGCACAAAACAATGAAAGGAAGTCTCAGCCTGTCTCCTGGCCCTGAAATGGAGTGAGCTCTGCTTCTTGCACACAAGGCAGTTTCGACAAACCCAGACTCCTCTGTTCCACTCACAGGGCTTATTGTTTTAGGGCAAATGTGCTCTATAGAACTCTTTATAAATGTGCATGCCTTTTTAAAATTAGTATTTATTGAGTCTGACAGCCTATATTAACATAAAATGTGTACTGAAAAATAGAGCTAATAATTGAAGGATCCCACTCTGTTTTTGTAAGATTTTAGAAGTATTTCAATATAATTTCATGAGATCATATTTTTTGACATACGATGGTCTTTTAATTTTCTATTTTTTATAAATTTTTCAACACATGTTGAAAAGTAAATCAGGTCTGAATGTAGGTTAGTGCAGTTAAGCATAGCCTGGCATTGCTGCGTGCACTTCCAAAGGATTCCCAGTGCTCAGAGGATCTGGTGTAAACTAAGAAAGCTAAAACTAAGAAAGACTCATGAAATTGTAACTTATCTGCATCTCCTGAAAAGTCTCGGGTTGTTCGTTCCTAGAGTCACGCCCACAATATTCCCTGTGTGAATTGCAATAAGTCACATTGACTTATTGATTCAATGTTCATTCGTATTGACTGTCCTACCTTTTTTTTCTCTCCCCTTAGTAAAATTATTTTCAATATTTTCCATGGAGGACCAAAGTCATCACTTTTCTCAGACACCTCCATGAAAACCACTACTGTGATCATTGCACTTCCCCCTACAGCACTGAACATTCTGTTGCAATCAATGCTGGTATTCATGTTTCCCTTGCTTGGTTTTAAACAGGCTCTTTCAGTGTGGAAATCATCCTTCTCACACTTACATACCAACGAAAGAGTATTTTGTCATATTTAATTTTTATTAAAAATGAACATAAAAAAACAAAAAAAAATTAAACCTAAATTGCATTTTAGATAGAGATTTAAGAAACGACATGAATAACTTTTCAAAATTAACATGCCAAATGGAAAAAAGAACCATGTTAAGAATTTTAATAGATAACAGATTTATAAAAATGAGTGTTAGGTAAAATTAATTAATTGTACTTGAATAGAATATGGATTTCCAGAACTTTCCACCCCATCCTTCTCAACTTACTGTACAAATCTACTTGTCAAGTGTTGGAAGTGGACTCTTTCTCTATCCTACATAAATTTAGCCCAGAGTGCTGCAGCTAAGAGTTTGGAATCTTCCTACGTATGTCAGTAGGAGTTAGAAAAGGAACAAGAAAAGGAGCCTCTTACCCCAAAAGCAGTTTGGAGGTGGCCCAGAGGAAGAACCTTAGTAATTTAGTTGAGGAAATGACGAGAAGGAAATTGTATCATGTCTCAGGAACCATGTGGAATTCCAAGATAAGAAAAACAGTTGCTAATTTGAGTATAAAAGCAGGAAACATGATACACTTGTTTCCTTTTATGCAAACACAAGTATATGAGGGGTTGTGTGAAAATTATTTTTCTCTTGCTGAGCCACAAAGACATAGAATCAAAGTGCTTCTTTTGGACATACTGGCTTTTCTTTCTTTCTTTTTTTCTTCTGTCTCTTCTATTTCTTGTGGATATTATGGCTAATAACACAACAAGTTTAGGGAGTCCATGGCCAGAAAACTTTTGGGGTAAGATATTTTCTTTAACTGTTTTTAATTTAAAATTAGGATGCAGAAAATATACTGCATCATTTATTAAAACATTGAAAATCTCTGAGACATTTTGTTTACCATAAACTGATTATTATTATAATAAGTATATTCATGTAAAATATCTTTAAAGTGGGTTATGAGGACACTCAAGAAGAATCTGGGCAACATGTACAGATTTTGGCTGGTGTTAAAAATATAATTAGGAAATACTGAGAATAAAAATGAGAAAAATAAAAGGTGGAAATAATTGTTTAGAATATGATAATGTGGGTTTTGTTGGAAAATTAAGTTTTATTTGTCTTAAGGTTATAAATTATATGTATTATATTAATGAAATCAAGAATAGAGGTTCCTTTAGCTTACTCTGTCAATGTTATACTCTTTAATTTCCAAAGTGAGTCAAAATAGCGAAATCTATACTTCAGGAGTGTGATGACACAGATAAAATAAGGAATCTTATAAAATTAGACGAAGAAAAAGTTTAGTACAAAAAGTTCACTGGAAACAACATCACATATAATATTAAAAGGAAAACTATCACAGGGGGAAAAAGAAGCAATATAAAAGTATTTTTTGGCTGAGTTCAGACACAGCTACTAGTTAGTTAGGCATCAACAGCAAGGTAAAGCTGAGGTTGAAATAACTAGTTTTTCAAGGCTAAAGAAGGGAAGGCCTAGGGAAGAAGGGCTAAGATGTAAAATAGGTAACTATTCTTGGATTCAGGGAAATTTTAAAAATAATGGGAGAAATTTCAGTTAAATTCAGAAAAATTTTTTTTTAAAGGAGACAATGGAGTTTCTGAAAAGATCAATAGTCTTATTTATTAGTCCAGAGCAAGTTTTAAGTTCCCTCAGGGAACTATTTCATACTTTCTTTTGTGATTTGTGAGGATGCTTTGGAAACTATCAGTGAAAGTGAATAGCAGTGTTGACCATCCCTAACAACCTCACCTAGCTGTCCGCCATCATACGAATGTGCATGAAGGGAATGAATTCTTTTTTTTTTTTTTTTTAACCATCAACTCTTTGTGTTTGCTTCAGGTCTGGAAAGGAGGGATATTAGTGAATATCCTAATCTAATTATTAAAAAAAATAGGAAGAAAGTAAGTTATGTTTGCATATTGTAAAGAATAGCTTTGGTGATAAGTAATTCCAGGTAGACACCAACACACAATACGTCTTAGAATTATGGAAGTCTTCCTTATATATTTGTTTTATATATATATATACATACATATAAATATACACACACGTATGTCTTCCTTATATATATGATTTACAATACACATCTTCATTTATAGAGAAAGTGAATGTATCAGACACACTGAACATAGCTAGAGTCTGTTTACACTATATTCATCATTACAAATTTTACTGTATAAATCAGTCAGAAGTAAAGTAGTTCTTTCTGTAAAAATTAACCTGGTAAAGCCAGATATGTTTTTTTCCCAGACCATTTGAAGTTAAGTTTCAAGTTTACTTGAGTAAAAGGAATTATTAGCCACAGACTGAAACACGCACAATGATTACAAAATGAACCTGAATTAATAAGAGAATGCTTAATTGAAGTCTATTTGCCAATCCTAAAAAACGAATTCTTTTTAAATATAAAAATTTGTGCTGGAGAAGGAATTAAAACTCATTGTTCCAAAGACAGTTGCTACTGTTTCTTTGTCTTAGTATGTGAATACAATGGAAAATAGTTGGAAATACTGAAAACCAGGAAGGGGAGTGTTACATTGATAAGCATTAACAAAACCAATACAAATATGTTGAACAGATATAGTGGGGATGATTTAGGGAAAAATATGAAAGATTTAATTATTTCTTCTGGGATAAAAAATATTAAGCGTAAAATGTAAAAATCTGAATGTAAATATACCACATGTAAAAATTTCCTAAGCTATAAATGCTGACTTTTTATATTTTTATTTTTTGTACCTAAATGGTTATCTGTTGTGATCACTGACTCCACAAATACATTATTTTGAAAACCTTATAGAGTACAATGTGCTGTCTATTGCACCCCAATTGTCTGATTGACATTTCAAATTTAGAGAAAAAAGAATAGTTGAGAAAAGCAAGACTTGTGCATTGAACCATATAAATTTCTCAAACTTAACACACTTAGGATATATAAAAAGTTTTCCAGATAAGATTTTTTTTTTTTGGTTTACTTTAATAAATAAGATAATGATACCAGGTTAATACCAATAATAATAGCTTGCATTTTCATGGTAATCACCCACTAAAACTTACTTAATGGTGTGTAAGCATTAGAGTAATCAGTGCAAGAGGGAGCAAAAAAATTGGTTTGAGACTGACAACCCAGCGGAAGACCACCGTGTTTCCCACTTTTGCTTTCTGTAATGCATTTCCCTTCTCTATAAACATTGACCACCGAAGCAGCAAGAAGCAAAACCTATAGAAGTTTGCTGCATCTCGCCTTTATGAAACAAGATAATAAGGATACACATGTATCCTTAACCTTGGTTATCTTTTTGATACTTAGAGTCCTAAAGAAAACATAGTTTTGGTTGAACTTCCTGTCTCACCATGCATTTTTTTTCTCTTGGCTTGCACTGTGAAAAATTGGGGGAATTATTGGTTCAGGGGCTTGCCTTCATTCATCTCATTTAATTCATAATAATTCTTACAAGTATTATGTCTGTCTTCAAGAATATCACACTCTTAGAGATTCTATCTCCTTATGTATATAAATATATGACTATTTTATTATGGAGCAACACAAGACAATATATGCAAAAATGGCAACAATTGTTATGAGTGTTTTAAAAATGGCTGAGATGACCCCAAAATCTTTCTTAGAAGAAAAAAATGAGGCTTTACCTGTTCCTATAAGTCAAATAAGGTTGAAAGAGAGAGATAATCCTTGGAAGGGCATTTTAGTCACTCATGTTCCCTACATTAATTTACTAACTCATTCACTTATCTCCGAATCCAGTTCATTGGTTTACTCTGAAGCATTGACTGACCCTCCACTATATATTAGTCAGTGGGTTAGGTGTTAGTGATACAAGTAAGGCATAGTTGGACAATTTCAGGGATTTTGGAAGAAATATTATCAGCCAATATGCAGAAGCAAAAACACACTATGTTCCTAGTGGTGATGACTTGAGGCGGATTTGTATAAAGTTTTGAATGTCAGTGTAAAAGTTTAACCTGATTTGGCAAAATAATTTTGAATTTGATGACTTCAGATCTCCCTGTTTTCCTTTTCCTTAGGATTTTTCTGTAAGGTTGGAAAGGGCATAGGGTGGGGATGGGGGTTATATATTAAGAAGGGTATTGTTAGAAGAGGGCCTCTGATTCTTGATCCAGTTCTGGTCTTTGACGACATCTGCTGATGCCTAGTTCGCATCTGTCTTTAGGACATTCCCCTTCTCTTCCTTGTCTCCACTGCTGAGGGCTCTTACCATAAAAATCTGGCTCCCGTGGTCCATGCAACATTTGTTAATGGAATGGTTTTTCCTTTCTTTATGTCCCCTCTGGTCTACTGCCTTTCATTCAGATAATTGTCCATCTGTCTCAATGGTACAGAACAATATTGGATGCTCTCCCATAATCCTCAAGTTGTAAAAGCCTCTTGAGGTTGGGCTGTTTCTCTAGGTACCCTAGACTCAGATGTTCCGATGTCGACCATCCCCACTTCTACTTTGTGCATCAGATACCCAGGGTTTCTCAGAGGAGCCTGGCACCTTCCCCATTTGGACCACAGAAAGCTAAGAATGGATACGAGCTTCTCTGGGATTCTCTAAATCAATCTGTAATTCATCATGGACAGAGACAGAGTGATGAGGGCTTCTCCAAAACCCTTACTACTCACATACTTTCTAGCCCTTCTCCTTGTCTCTCCAGAAGTTTTTTGCACTGCTTCTGCTAATTGACTTGTTATGCACTGAATGTTTGTGTCATTCCCCTTCAAATCCATATGTTGAAGCCCTGACAGTGCAACAGATGGTATTTGGAGATGGGGAGGTAATTAGGTTTAGATTAGGTCATGAGCATGGGGGCTGCCTGATATGTTTAGTGGCCTGAGGGAGAAAAAGGAAGAGAGATTGCTCTCTCTCCCAGTCTCTGGGAGTATGCACTGAGGAAGAGGTAAGTGAGGTCACCTGCAAGCTAGGAAGTTCTCACCAGCCCCCACACCATGCTGGCACCTTGATCTTGGACTTCCAAGTCCCCAGGACTATGAGAAACAAGTGTCTATTGCTTGAGCTATGTAGACGATGGTATTTTATATAGGCTTCCATACTGACAAGGATAGGACTCAGACTGTGGTTCATTTTTCCCAATACTGTACTTTATGGTAAAAAGATAAATTTTTGAGTCCTTTAGACTCAGCATTTTCAAACTCCAACCAACAAACAAAACAAAACACTCTTATCTCTTTCAAAATGTCTAGTGAATTACAGGAAAACAACTGGTTTTCAAGGTTTTTACTTATTTGCTTTCCTCTGTTTTATATATTTAATAATCCAGGTAGAAATTTTAAGCGTTAGTTTTTCTCTTTTTCTATGTATGCTTGCTAACAGTACTGATCCTCTCCAAGGTAATCAAAGAGATGAAAGGTTGTGGATTGATTTCTTGGGGAATCAAGTGTCAAGGGGAGAAAACCTTGGCTAGTAGCTGAAACTGAAAACTCTATTCCTTAGCCGATAAAAAGCTGGCTTTTAAAAGTCTACTCCTAGCAGATGGGAGCAGGATGTTTCCAGAGAAACTGGGGACAGAGTGAGCTTACAAACTGGACATATACACCCCAATGATGTCCTCTGTATTCCAAGTACTATTATTTACTATTATATTTCATATGTATGTCTTTAATTTGTTTTTAAAACTCTTGGACCTGTATGCATCATTGCATATTAAAACAGCCTACCAATTATTTCCCTTAACACAGTTACCTAGAAAGCTTGAAAAATAAGTGTTTATAGATGCTTCTATATAAAACTGGTGCATCTGAGTTATGTAGAAAAATTTGAAAATGCATCTCTCACTGGGCTTCATGCTCAGAGATAATGATTCAGTAAGGATGAGCCTAGAAGCCTGTAACAGGACACTGACCTTGGAGTTCCTGCATCTACATTCATAAGAGAAATTTGTCTGTAATTGTCTTTTCTTGTGGTAGCTTTGTTACATTTTGGTATTAATGTTATGCAGGTCTCAAAAAACAAGTTAGGAAATGTTTCCTATATTTCTATTTTCCGGAATAGGTTGTGCAAGATTGGCATTATTTTTTGTTTAAATGCTTTAGAAAAGTCTCCATTATAATTATGCATAGCATTTTTTTTTTACTGTGTTAATATAGACTTTATTCATTATAAGTTGCATCACTCCAATTCAAATTGTTTACAAACAAAAGTGATTTATTGATTCATGTAAATGGAAAAACCCAGGGATAGCTTTACTTCTGGTACTACTAGATATTGGGGCTCAAACTCTGCCATTAAGAATGTCTCTCCAGGGGCGCCTGGGTGGCTCAGTGGTTTAAAGCCTCTGCTTTCGGCTCAGGTCATGATCTCAGGGTCCTGGGATCAAGCCCCGCATCGGGCTATGCATAGCATTTTTAATAGGAAACTTTTAAATGATGGAGTCACCGTCTTTAACAATAG
This sequence comes from Mustela lutreola, assembly GCF_030435805.1. Lineage (NCBI taxonomy): Eukaryota > Metazoa > Chordata > Mammalia > Carnivora > Mustelidae > Mustela > Mustela lutreola. The sequence continues at coordinate 14,021,240 of NC_081295.1, read as the reverse complement.
TGGATCACTTAGATTTTCTATTGATTCTTCTATTTGGTATGGAAATTTGTATTTTCTAAACATTTTCCCACTTAAATTTCCAATTATGTTGCCTTAAAGTTGTTCAGGATATTCTCTCATATGTTTTTCCAATATTTCCTTATGAAAATGTTAAAATATATAGAAATACATAAGGGGTTTTTACAGTGAATACCCATAAGTCTACCACTTAGGTTCCATCACTGGCATTTTTACAATGCTTTTTTAGTTCACCAATATATTAGTTTATATGTCAAAACAGACTGGAGATGTCCATATATTTTCTCTTAATTACATCAGTATGTATATCATTAATCAGAATTCAATACTTTTATTTTTTTTTCTCTTTAAGGTCAAATTTACCTACAATGAAATGTGTAAAATAAATAATAATGAAGTGCACAGATCATAAATGAACATTTGCTGAATTTTGACAAACATGTACACACCTGAGTAACTCAAACCCCAATCATAGTAAATATTATCACCAACCCCAAAAGTTCCCTAATTTCACATCCTGGTCAAGTCCTGTCTACACCATCCCCAGAAGAAACCATTATTTTGATTTTTTTTAAGAACAGATTAGTTTTGCCTGTGGTAGAACTTCATATAAATGAAATCATACAGTATTTACTCTTTTGGCTACTAAGAATAAAGCTGTAATAGAGATATTCCTGTAAAAGTTGCTTGTTGATATATGTTTTCATTATTCTTGATAACTTCCTAGAAGTAAAAATGCTGGTCATTGCGTTGCTGTATGTTTGATTTTACAAGAAATTGTCAAGCCTTTTTTCCAAAGTGGTTATGCAATTTACTTTTTACAACAATGAATGAAGATTCCAGTTTTTCGTATCTTTTCCAATAGCTCTTCTTTATTCTTAACCCTTTAGGTTATAGCTTTTCTGGTCAGTATTTACCTTACTGTGGTTTCAGTTGTATTTCCCTGATGGCTAATGATGATGAGCAGGGGTTGGCAAGGTATGACTTACAGGCAAATATGATGTATTGTCTGATTTTATAAATTTTAAAGCCTAAAATATTTGCTACCAGGGTCTTCACAGAAAAAAAAAATGTTGATTCTTGACATTTAACATCTTCCATTGTGCTTATTCGTCTTTCAGTATCTATTTTGAAGAAGTGTCTGTTCATTTCTTTGACCCACTTTTACTTTCTTTACCTTTTCTTTGTTTTTGTTTTGTTTTGTGGTCTTTTTATTACTGACTGTGAAAGTCCTTCACATATTCTGGTTATGAGTCTGTTGTCATATATATACTTGTAAATGTTTTCTACCTGTCTGTGGCTTGCTTATTTATTTTCTTACATGTCTTTTGCTGAGCAGATTAAAAATTTTTCAAGTCCAATCTATCTACCTAGGTATCACCTATCTACTGAGTGTGTGTGTGTGTGTGTGTGTGTGTGTGTGTGTTTATTTTAAAGAAAATAAAAGAAAATAGTCTTTTCTATTTACACTGATACTGTTTCTGATGTTCTTTATTTCTTCTTGAAGATCTAAGTCTTTAATCTGATATTATTTCCCTTCAAGCTAAAGATTTCCTTGAACAAAGCTTTTAATTTAGAGCTGCTAAGGATGAATTTTTCTCCTACACCTGAAAGATTCTTTATTTCACCAGTATTCTTAAAGGATAATTTCCATAATATACAATTCTGGGTTGATTAGTTTTTAATTATTTTGAATTATGATTGTATCTTACTAGAGATTAGTAGTTAGTCCAATAATTAGTTTTTATGAAAGTGATATTTCATTGTTACATTGTTATTTTTAATTTGGGTGCTTTCAGTTTATCTTTGATCTTCAGCTGTTTGATTATGACTTGAGTATGTATGGTTCTATATACAAATATATATATATTTTTCTTGCTTGGTATTTCTGAGACTCTTGAATCTGTAAATTAATTTCTTTCACTAACTTTGAAAAACTTCAGCCTTATTTCTTTGAATAGTTTTTACCTTCATTCTCTCTTTTCTTTGCTTTTGGTACTATAATTACACATATATTAAATATTTTTATATTGTTTCATAATTCTTAGAGACTCTGTTCCCTCCACCAATGTTTTTTTTCTCTATTTTTCAAATCGTATCATTTCTATTATTTTATCTTTAAGTTTACTGACTCATTTCACTGTTATCTTTTTTAAAAGATTTTATTTATTTATTTTGAGAGAGAGAGTGGGCGTATACACGCATGCACACATGATTGAGGGAGGGACAGAAGGAGAGGGACTGAGGATCTCAAGCAGATTCCCTGCTGAGCACAGAGCCCAACTTGGGGCTCTATATCATGACCCCGAGAACATGACCCAAACTGAAATCAAGAGTTGGATGTTTGATTGACTGAGCCACACAGGTGCTCCTCTTCTCACTGTCATTTAAATTCAATGTTAGATTCATTGAGTGAATTTTTTTATTTTTGATATTCTTAGTTCCATTTGGTTCTTTTCTTTTTTAAAGATTTTATTATTTATTTCAGAGAAAGAGGGAGAGAGAGAGAGAGAGTGCAAGCAGGGAGAGCAGCAGGCAGATGGAGAGGGAGAAACAGGCTCCCCATTGAGGAGGGAGCCTGATGTGGGTCTCCATACCAGAACCCTGGGATCATGACCCAAGCCAAAGGCAGACACCTAACCAACCGAGCCACCCAAATACCTCCAATTGGTTCTTTTATAGAGCTTGTATTTTCTGCTAATATTTCCCACTTTTCATTCATTATGAATGCTTTCCTTCATATCATTGATCCTAAATATACAAGTTTAAAATTTTTATCTGTGAACTCCAACATCTGGTCATTTTAGGCTATGTCTTTGTTGACTACTTTCTCTCCCAAGAATGGGTCACATTTTCTTGTTTCCCCATATGTTAAGTACTTTTATACTGTATCATGGACATTTTGAATGAGGCTTTGGATTCTGCTGTATTACCTTGAAGAGTTCCCCCCCCCCCCAATTTGTTCTCACAGGCAAATAACTTTGTTGAGAACTCAAACTACAAAAACCTATAAAGCCTGTCTTTTAGAAGGCCACTCAGGTATCAGTTTAGGACAGTTAATATTTTGATGTTCTCTAGCTGTGCTATTTGAAACATGCGATGTGGCTCTGGAGTCAGCTGTAAATATGGGAAATGCTTATCAATAAACTTTTGAGATCCTCTGCTGGCATTCTCTTTTCTAAGATCTTTCTCTCTCATATTTAAGCAGCTCTGGTTGCCACAATCTCTGTCTACTGTTTCTCCAACCTGGAAACACTGTAGGTTTTCAATTGGTATTTTACCTGCTGACATAATTAGGACTGGAAACTGTCCTTAGTTAGAAGTCTTGAAAACTGGGAAATTCGCCTACTGCTTGGTATTCTTGTCTTCCAAGCATCAACTTCTCTCTATGAGCTGCTTACATTTGATCATTTATTTATTGCCTTTAGGTAAGATTTTTTGAGGGGGAGGAAAGCATTGTTGTTTCCAGTGCTTAGTTCTTGTACCTGGAAAATCAGTCCATAAAAGCTAACTTGGAATCCTCTCTTCATGTGTTTTCACTGCCTACATAATCTGTTCTAATTCCATTTTCTTAATTTCTGACATTGGTAATTCACTCCCCTTCCTTCTCCCCGCTTCCTATCTTGATCATTCCTACCAGTAGTTAATCAATTTTTAATTAGGTTTTCTTTTTTATGGAAACCACATTTGGTTTTGATAACTCTGCCTCTTTGTCTCTTTCTTTTTTTCTTTGTTCTATGTCATTACGTTCTGCTTTCTTTTAATTATTTACTGTGTTCCATTTTACTTGTGTTTGATTTAGCTGTTTTTGTTAGCTTCTTGGTATAGAAGCTTATAGCATTGATTTTTCAGCCTTTCTTCTTTTTACGTGTATGCCTCTAAAGCTACACGTTTTCCTCTACACACAGCTTTTGGTGTATTTCACCAAATATGAAAAATATTTCATATTTTTAATATAATTCAGTTAAAATATCTTCTGACTTTCATCAGATATTTTTATTTCATTACTTTTATAGGTTTCCATTATTTGTTGAAAATTTTCAACTTGTTATGTATTTTCTTTAACATATTAACTCAGTTATCTTAATATTTGTGTCTGATAACTGTAATATCTTGATAATTTATAGTTATTTTTCTATAGTATACTTGTTCTCTTAGTTTTTGCTCCTTTGATCTGGTCTCTTGGAATGCTTGTAATTTGTTATTTATGCTCAGTATTGTTTTGGGCATTGTAGAAACAATTTAAGGCCCTGAATAAGACCATCTTTTTCTAGAAGGAATTAATCTTTCTTCTGGAGTTAGTTGCGGTCATTTCATTTTATTCTAATCTGATCTGATAGGTATTTGGATCTGATATGCATTTCGACCTTGGTGAGGTCTGCTCTTTCTCTTAATTGCTATCACTGTTAGAGAGTAGCTTTGCAGGGGCCCTATTCAGTGTCTGGAATGTTCCCAGAGTCCATCTTCCTTGGCAGTTCTTAACTCCAATTTTTGTTTTCCAAATCTACTTAAATTGCATAGAATTCTACTCAGATTTTTTGCCTCTCTTTATAAATTATTGTTACATGAGTTTTTTTTTTTTTTTTTTCTCCTGGAATCTATTCTTATGAGTTAGCAGTTTTGGCAGGTCTTTGATAGCTTCAAACAGATTTAAAAAAATATATTTTTAAAATTTATCTTTGAATTATTCTCAGTGTTTTTCTATAGGTTAATTAATCATGTATATAAAAAAGGTGTGCTACAGTCTTCCTTTTGAATTCACTTTGTACTCTAGTAATAGTGTTGACTAATCATATTTCAAATATGGCTTATACTCTATGCCTTTAGTCAAACCACTTACAATTCTTCCGGGCTTTTGTTTATTTGACCCACAGTCATGCACAGAAAACAACTCAAATCTCATTTCTTTCATCAAGCTTTTTCTAACCATTCTCGATGTAAGTTATGTTATCTTTCATTTGTAATGACATTTTTATAGCCCATGATGCTTACCTATCTAATTTACTTCTAAAATATAGTATCTGAGCCTAGTTTCTATCAATCTTGAAGGAAAAGGAAACCAAGAGTGCATATTAGGCATCAGAGGTGGGACAAGATGAAATTTTAAATAGGGTGATCAGGGTAGGCCTAAATAAGAAAGCAACTTCTGAGTGAAAACTTGAAGTTAGCCCTGGTCATAGCCAGGGAATTTCAGGAATAGATTATTACCAGTCAAAGCTTTAGGTCAGGAGCACATCCAGTGTGTTTAAGGAATGGTGTGGATGGAGCGAAGACAGAGGAAGAGTAAAAAATGAACACAGATAATTGAGAAAAAGTCCAATTGGAACTTAAAGAACATTTTTAGAAGTTTGCTTTTGCCCTGGGAGAAGTGGAGAAAAAAAACGGATGTGATTTGACTTATATTTTCAAAGGTTTAGTCTGGCTACTGTATTAAGAATAGAGTGTTGCTGGGGGCTGAAGGCAATGATAAAAGCAAGAAAACCAGATAGACCGTCTGAATATTTCAGTTCAGCTGTGGTGGGCACTGAACTCGGGAGATAACAGAGTTAGATAAGAAAAGTTGAATATTGCATGTATTGTAGGAAAAAACCAAATGGGATTTACTGGTAGATAAGCTACACATAGAAAATACTTAGTCTTTGTTTACTTTATTATAATTAATTGAGTTTTCTATTATGTTATTCTCTAAAATATTATTGTCAAATTGTTATTTTAAGAATATTTTTGTAAAATTCTTATTATTGCATGAACCATCCTCCTATTACTCTACAGTACCAAGAACAGGAGAACTTGCTTTAATATTAACAGAGCTTCTAATTCTTACAATTGCAAAAGGTTTCCTGAATTGATCAGTGTTCCATTCTGTTGACGCTGATAAAATCACTTTCAGATACTGGAACAGTTCAATAAAAGACCACTAGATGGTGACCTCTACTAAATTTTAATGCTATGAACAGCCTCTGAAACATTGATTTGATGTCCTGAAAGCCAGATGCAATATTAGAATCTTGGAATTGAAAGACACTATAGTGGCCATTATTATTAGGTCAGGAAGGGTCAAATGACTTGAGTACGTTATACAACTATTAGTAGAAAGAGTTATTATTCATTGAGGATTTAGGTACCAGCCCTTTGTTATTTGTATAGACACACGTTACAAATCAGGATAAGGATATCTAATTTATATGACTTACCTTACTGATGTTAAAATTTGTTCCTTTTGTTTTCAAAGGAAGACCTGAATTTTTAGGCCTGAATTTTTAAGCATAATTGTTTTGGTCTCATAAATTGCATTATATTATAATTATATGAAAAGGAAAACCAACCATAAAATTATGGCTAACTTTTCCTCCCCTAAGATTATTGATAAATAAGAAGGCAAAATGTGCTTTAAGAAAAATATCTGAGCCATTGTATTTTTCAGGTACATTTTTTTAATAGTACCTTTAGAAAAAAGGCTTCCGGGGGCACCTGGGTGACTCAGTGGGTTAAAGCCTCTGCCTTCGGCTCAGATCATGATCTCAGGGTCCTGGGATCGAGCCCCACATTGGGCTTTCTGCTCAGCAGGGAGCCTGCTTCCCTTTCTCTCTCTGCCTGACTTTCTGCCTGCTTGTGATCTCTGTCTGTCAGATAAATAAATAAAATCTTAAAAAAAAAAAAAAGAAAAAAAGGTTTCCAAAATTTATTACCAAAATCTGCCAGAATGGAATTATATATATGAAAGATTTAAAGCTGTAAAGCCAATAGATTCTGTTTTCATCATATATTTTCTTGATTCTAGTTCGATTCAGAAAAATTATTAACTCCAGTTAAATTTTTAAAAAATCCCTATGAAAGACCATTCTGAAACAGGCTATACTAAAAATTATGGTTCGAACAGATAAAGGGTATTAAGAAGACATTTACCTTGATGAAGACTGAGAAATGTATAGAATTGTTCAATCATTACACTGTACACCTGAAACTAACATAACACTGTATGTTAATTAAAGTTAATAAAAAATTTAAAAAACACATGACTTGGCATTTCTTTCTGATTGCTTTTCCCACTTGTTTTTGCAGTTTTGTTATTTAAAGGAGCTTAACAAGACAAGCTTTTTACCAGTAGTTCAGCAAGTTTTAGAGACTCATGTCATTACTAACATTTGTAACTATTAAAAAATTCTGCACGTAGAGCAATGGCATAAGAATTAGTACGATAATTTCTAAACAGAGATCTGACTGACTTTATGGTTTAGGAAGCCATTTTCATGGTACATGCACCAACTGAACAATGAAAATTAAGCAAATCCATATCAAAAGGAGTATGGTTTTTTAAATGTTATTTTTATAAGTTTTGTAAGCTCCATCTTATTTTATATTCATTGAAAATGTAACTCATTTATTATTAATGTATATATAGTGTTTTCATGATTGTCATGTATATTTAAAGTTTATTATTTAATCTTTTTCAGGTATCTATATAACCCTAGATAGTCTACTTACAATAGTAATATGGTATTTTGAGTCATTATTACCTATCCTGCCTACCATTTCCCCAAATTTAGATTGTTTTCTTTTTTTTTAATTTTTAAAAAATTTTTTATTGATTGATTGATTGATTTTTTTAAAAGATTTTTATTTATTTATCAGAGAGAGAGAGGAGAGAGCGAGCAGAGGCAGACAGAATGGCAGGCAGAGGCAGAGGGAGAAGCAGGCTCCCTGCCGAGCAAGGAGCCCGATGTGGGACTCGATCCCAGGACGCTGGGATCATGACCTGAGCTGAAGGCAGCTGCTTAACCAACTGAGCCACCCAGGTGTCCCTAGATTGTTTTCTTATATTTAATATTATAGTATCTTAAATGTTATAGATAATATAGCTCTACCATGTTAAATACTATATTTAATATTTTATTAAATATATTTAGTGGTACTTTATATGATGGCACAGATGATAGCTCTACCATCTTAAATATTATATTTAGCATTATAATATCATAAATATTATAATACTATATATAAATATTATGTAGCCATAAAGAATCATCATTTAAAATAGATTTCTTGTCAGATTGCTCTCCTAGAAATACTGTTCTAGTTCTAGTGTCACCAAAATAATCCTTTTACCCACAAAACTGAAATTTTTCACTTAAGAAGATTTTGATGGTTGAACATACTCTTTAACCACTGGTCTACTGGAGTTTAAATGTTACTCTTGTTTTCTTATGTCAGAATAATGTATTTTGGAAATCAAACAGTGACCTGGCACGGAAATCTATTTCTTACTCCATGTCTTTTGGTTGCTTTTGCTAATTTTCTCAATTTAATAGAGAAGACATTATTTTACTTTGAATCTACATTTTAAAAGTTTCTAATTTTTTTTTTCTTGAAACAGAACCTTATGCTATTTTTCAGTAAAGAGAAACCATTAGGAACAGTTTATTTGTTAGGAGAGACAGTGATAGAGAACCTCAAAGGGTATAAACACTGAAGCCTTGCATAGAAACTCCTGGAACCCTTAAATGCTTCTTTACTGGATAACTGAATCTATTTTCTCTTTCAGGATTCTAGTTTTATCTCCATTTAGTTGAAATGAAGTGAATGTATCTCTTTAATATCATATGTTATATCTGCTTGTATCCTGAAATATTTAGAATTCTCAATCAGACTCCAGTGTTTACATTGCTTTATACATAAAAGCAGGGGCATATACTTTGCAAACGAGTATTTGTCTTCGCATTTTACGTCATACATAAGTAAAAGCAATAGTCCCCTGATCAGTGCTAGTTGTCAGTATTCAGTTATTAAAATACACTAACTTAGTTCTATCACATAAACTTTAGACACTATTTCAATATCAATAAAGTTGGGATTCAGAGCAAAGACATTTCTAAGAGTTAGTTTTTGCTGCAAACCTTTATCTGTAATTCTGTATCTGAAGTTTATATTTAAAATTCTCCAGTAGAGGCTGTTGATCCTGGAGAATATATGTATAGAATGCATAATACTGCTTTAGCACAATTTCCCCATATATTTCTGTTTGTAACAGGTTGCCAAATCTAGTATTGAATTGGGGTGCCTGGGTGGCTCTGTCAGTTAAGCATCAGACTTCTGGCTCAGGTCACGATCTCAGGATCCTGGGATTAAGCCCTGTGTTGGGGTCCCCTCTCAGCAGGGACCTGCTTGTCCCTCTGTCCCTCCCCCTGCTCATGCTCTCTCCCCTCAAATAAATAAAATCTTTGAAAAAAACCTGGTATAAATTGATATCTTTTTATGCATTTTAAATTCTTCACTTTCATTTTAGATTACTTTTTCTGACAATGAACTTAAGAAATAAAGTATTTCCATTATGGGGTTGTGTGGGAATTATGTGATATAATGCATGAAAAGTAGTGCTTGTGACCTATAAATTAATTAAATTAGAAACATACTATAGTAGTTTTTAAATTTTTTATTAAGATTATTTATTTCCTTATTTGACAGAGAGAGATCACAAGTAGGTAGAGAGGCAGGCAGAGAGAGAGGAGGAAGCAGGCTCCCTGCTGAGCAGAGAGCCCAGTGCAGGGCTCCATCCCAGGACCCTGAGACCATGACCTGAGCAGAAGGCAGAGGCTTTAACCTACTGAGCCACCCAGGTTCCCCAAACATTCTATAGTGTTTTACAAAATAATGAAATAAAAACAGGGTTTCATTTTTTATATAAATTATATTCTTCCAAATATCAAAAATTTCCTAAAGCTTTGATTCAAACTTTCTGGGGTTTTAAATTTGGTCCAAATTTAGAAGGAACTTATAGTTTACCTACTAGGTCTGTACCTAATGCATTATTTTCCTATTCAAAAATAAAATATTTGGATGAACTGGAGTTTATTATTCACTCATTATTCTAAATAGGAAGATAATATTTCTGAGTGATTTTGTTCAGACTCTTTGATTCAAGTGTTTCTCATCATAATTAACTCATGGTTTCTCTGGGGTATAAATTATAAATAAACTTTTCCAAGGATGACTGATCACTTAAAAACACACAATGAAGGGGGCACCTGGGTGGCTGGGTGGGTTAAAGCCTCTGCCTTCGGCTCAGATCATGATCTCAGAGTCCTGGGATCGAGCCCCACATCGTGCTCACTGCTCAGCAGGGAGCCTGCTTCCCCCCTCTCTCTCTCCCTGTCTCTCTGCCTACTTGTGATCTCTCTCTCTCTCTCTCTGTCAAATAAATAAATAAAATATTTAACAAAAAACCATACACACAATGAGGAATTATTCAAATTATATGCAATATATCTTACAGAAACAAAGATTGCCAAAAACTCACCGAAGTCAGGTAAAATTAGTTTCTTTTCTTAAACCAAAGTGCCAAATTTTGTAAATTGCCTGGACTCATTTGAAAAGAAGACGAAGGACTTAGTTCTATGAAATATTTGAGTAGTTCATGATTTTTATTTATTTTCTAGAGCAATTAAAACATTTTTCAATGAAGTATAGAATTTATGTAGCCATTACAAGTGACCAAATCTTAATGGAAATTTAATGTTAATGATCACAATAACAAATAAAAATGAGCAAATCTATTCTGTTATAAACTTACATAAAGTAGTAAAGGCATATAAGTATCATAAAGTGAGCAGATACTTAACACTTCCTAAAACATTATGGTTTAATCTGATTATCAAGTTTCTGCTAGAATATAACATCATAGTTGAGATCTTAGGAGCAGAATTCTCTGTACCTCAGTTTTCAACCCCACTGCCCCCGACCATGTCTTATTTCTAGTGCATTAGAAAGTATAATACTTTGGAATAATTTTTAGATTCTTTTGACTTGGGTCTCTCATGACCAACTTTTTCCCTTCCTATTTTTACTGTCACTTCCCAGACTAAGTCATTATTACTATTGCATATCTGAAGCATGGCAGGCATGTCCAGACTTGTTTTACTATCCACCCTGCTCTGGGCCTGGGTCTATCTCATTTATTGCTACTAGCTCTATATTCTGTCCTTCCTAATGGGTCGCTTTGCTTAACCCTCTGTTTTGCTTGTCTTGCCTGAGCAGAGAGACTGAACTTTCTGGAGAGGCACTCATGACTTTCCATCATCTGACTTCAATCTGCTCTGGGCATTGAGGCCCACAGCACTCTCACTTCAGGTTTCAAGGACATTTTTCTTATAGATTAATCTATATAAGTCTGCATAAGACTTGAAGAAAGTCTCACAGAATGTAGAAAACTCCACCAAAGCTAAGACTTGCCAATAAACTTAGCATTACTTGGTATCTAGTGGGTGCTTTATATGTTAAACAAATTAATAGATAAATGTCTTTGGGGCATGTAGCCAGGACTTACTTAGTCCTAAAATTCTCTTCTTGGATTCAGCGCTAGCATATTGTTTTGTGTCCTCAAACCTCCCAAATTTGTCCTTCTTTGTTGCCTTTTTTACTTCTGCCACCTGTTAAACTGTGATTTTCCTGGAAGTCTATTCTCAACTCACTTCTATAAATGCACTCTTACTTTTAGTCAAAGTGCTTTCCATGGATGGCAGAAAGTCTCCTGGAGCACGGAGAGTCCCAGTTCTGCTTCTCTTTAAGCTCCATATTTATGTAACCCTAATTCCAAATGAGTATCTCAAGGGCATTCAAGTTTAGCATCTTCCAATACCAACTTCGCCTTGTTCCATAACCTGACATTTCTCCCCGGTTTGGATGAATGATATTCGTATCCACTCTCACCTGCCCATGTCAAAGTCCCAGGAATCATTCAGGTTCCTTCTTTCCTCCGTGCAGCAGGGTATGTTTTTATTGGTGGACTTTTATTTTTAAAGGATGGAGGTGGGGAGGAATTATGTGTCCTTTTTTCCTAATTTTTTTTTTTTTTTTTATCTTGAAAGATCCTAAATTTTCCCCTCTTCTCTTCTTCATTGTGTGGTTTCCAAAAAGCACCTCTCCTTTTCTTTTTCAGTTTTTAACAGAAAAACATAATTTTTTTTATTGAGACATAATTCACCTTTATTGAGACATAATTCGCATCTTATATAATTCACCCATTTAAAGGATATGATTAAATGTTTTTTTATAGTCACAGAATTATGTGACCATCACACCCATCTAATTTGAGAACATTCTATCCTTCAAAAAGAAACCTCTGGCTGTTAGCAACCCCTCCCATTCCTTTCCACCCCACGCACCTGCCCTAGGCAATCACTAATCTGCTTTTGCCCTAGTTTTCCTCATTCTGGACATTTCCTGTAAATGGAATCCTACATGATGTAATCTTTTGACTGCACACTTTATCCTCTTCTTCCTCGGGAAGGATTACTTTCCAAGCCTGCTTCCTCATGTTCCTGCGTACATCTATTAGTCACTTTACTATAGTTGTTTCCTTCAGAGAACAGAGTATGTTTTTGTTATATTCACACTTTTTCTGAAGTTGTCACTCCTCTCAGTGAAGACTTGAGGTAGAAGCATGGAGGAGAATGTACTGGTACCTGTTTTATCAGTTTACTTTCTAGGTAACTTGAAATTTGGATGGTCTTTGTCGTCTAATTATGCTGAAGGCCTGGGTTTTGTATAGTTCTATTCATGCATCTTGTTTTCAGAAGAAATATTGGGAAATCCTGATTCACATGGCTGACATTGTCTTGGCAATCCAAAATTCCTACAACTTCCTTTTCAGTTTCCAAATATTTGGAGCACTGATAGTTACAAGTTAAATTTGAATGTTACTATATAACCAGTAAGTCTGATTTTAGTTTCTGACTGTATTTATTCTTTATTTGCTTTTTCCAGATAAAGCCTGTTGCAAGAGGTTGCATTTGAAGGCCGAGTCAATATTATTTTTATGAGATACATTTTGGAAGGACAGTAATTGGTTTAGCAGAGCTGTTCTAAGTCATCTTGTAATTAGGAAGTCATCTCCCTATTGTAAAAAATTTATTGTTTAGATTTGATATAATCAACTGTTTCAGAAGAATTTGATATAAGTATTTGTGAAAGTAGAACAAAACATACGTAGTCTGGACACAGAAGATAAATGTGACAATATAAAGTGTAGGAACACCAAATATATACTAATATAAAGGAGCAATGATTTTTCTTATGTATGATTGTTTGGTCTCATAAATTGCATTGTACTGTAATTATATGAAGAAAAATTATGGCTCACTTTCCCTCCCTGTATTTATTAACATTGGTTGGTTTTGCTATTTCTGTATTACAGATTTTCTATATATTACCCTAGATTACAACAGAAAACTGAAAAAAAAAACAAAAACCCTTGGTATTCATAAAATCTAACTTTCTCATTTAAAAGCTAAGGAGTCCAAACAAATTTCCTAAATATCACACTATATGTTAGTGATAAAGCTGACTTGAGAACTCTGAATTGGTTAGCTTTTTCTGTGGAACCAAGTACCCCAAAACATAGTAGCTTAAAAATATCATTTATTTAGTTCACAATTCTGTGGGTCAGGAGTTTGGACTGGGATCAGCTTCATAGGTTTTCTACTGGTTTTCCCTCATGGGCCACAGTCAGTTGTGTGGTTAACAACTGAATTATCTAGGATGACCCCTTCATGTGTTTGGAGGTAGCAGGCTGTTGGCCAGGGCAATAGTGGTAACTGGTCCAATGTGTCTCTCGTCCTCAGTAGGCTGGGCTTGTTCAGATGCCTGGCAGTTACAGGGCTTCCAAGAGCATCAAGGGCAGAAGCTGAAAGACCTCTTGAAGCTTAGTCTTCATTTTGCTGTTTCATGTCCATCCCCTCTTACTGGCCAAAGCAAGGGGTGAAGCTGGCCCAGCTTTGAGGGGTAGAAAATAGACTCTACCTCCTGATGGGAGGAACTTCAAAGCACGTGTATCCCTTTTCTTGCTTTCCCACTCTCAAAACCCGGCTTAGCTAATTTCCAGTCCAGGGTCATCTCCATGCAGAATCCCTAGATGAGCAATTAGATAAGACAGCTTCCCTCTTAACATTAAGTAGAAGACAGAAGACAGAAACTTGAGTCTTTATCCAAAAAGCAGTACTTGAAATGAATCTTGAAAAATAGGTTTTTCAGAAAGAAATTTAAAACTCGTGTCTAGGCAGAAAGAAAAATAGATGGAAAGGAACAGAGTTTCAGAGAAAAAGGCAGGCTTTGGGAGAGTGGGTTAGATCACGGAGTGGAGGGTAGGGAAATGTGAATTATAAGGCTGAATGGGTTTTCTAACATCCAGAGTTTCTTTACATTCAGCACAGTGGCTCTGCTATGAAGCTTTTCTCAAAAATATGCTTTCAGTTCACAAGAAACAGTAAGTTAGAATTTCCATTTTGGGAAAACAACTCCCCTGCCCCTGAACAGGAAATCTGGACAAGTACAAGTTCTGTGAATTGAAGGATACTGATGTATAGCAGAGATTCTGTGGATTCAGGAGATAAAAATTTCTTTAGCACAATGAGGGCATGACAGCAGCATGACCTGGAACTGGTGGTCCAAGAAAGAGCACAGGAGTCTGCATAGGTCATGCCGTCAGTGAGTCAGAGATACAGGGTACAGTCCCGGAGCTCAGGAAATCAAACATAAATCAGTCAGCCAACCAGATGGTTCTAGCTCATCACTTCCTTCTCAGAAGCAGGATAGGAAGTGAGACATCATGAAGCCCGCAGGTGGAAGACATCACTGGGGTCGATGAAAGCAGACAGGAAAAAGCAAAGTCCAATTTGACTACAAAATCCTTTATCAATTTCTGGCGCCTTGTTACCGCTATAACTCAAAAGGAAATTTGGACTGTATTTGCAGCCTTATAAAAATGTATGAACTAAAGAACAGCCTTTAAAGAAAAGACTATTTTTATTATTTATTTCTTTAGGTGAGAAAATAGCATAAGCAACGGGAATGCTACTGCTAAACATGTCATTTTCTATCATTTTGCTTTAAAGAATGCAAACATATCAGCTGATATTCATATGCGTCTAGCACTGTCTTTTAGTTCCCTAATTCAGAATGTTTCAACAGAGCACACGTTCCAAAGTTGCTATTTGTGCTTTGCCTTGTGTTTTTCATGGAATGCCTATTTACAAATTAAATTACCTATTTGATTTTTTTTTTTTTTTGCTTGTTTGTTTCAGAGGATGTCCTAACGTCCTTCACAGTGTCCATTGCAATTGTGCTCATCATCGCAGGATTTATCTGGGCTCTGTTTGTTTGCTTGTCCCGAAGAAGAGCCAGCGCCCCCATCTCGCAGTGGAGCTCCAGCCGGCGATCGAGGTCTTCCTACCACCACGGCCTCAACAGAACTGGGTTTTACCGCCACAGTGGCTGCGAACGGCGGAGTAACCTCAGCCTGGCCAGCCTCACCTTCCAGCGACAAGCTTCCCTGGAGCAAGCAAATTCCTTTCCAAGAAAATCAAGCTTCCGGGCTTCCACTTTCCACCCCTTTCTGCAGAGTCCCCCACTCCCCGTGGAAACGGACAGTCAGCTGATGACGCTGCCGGCCCGCAGCACGGTTCCCGCCGCCAGCGCTTCGCACAGTCTGGGCCGCCCTGATTTCCACTGGTCCAGTCACAGCCTCCGCATGGGCTTTTCCACACCGCCGCCCCCTGCCTATGAGTCGATTATAAAGGCGTTCCCAGATTCCTGAGGACCGTGCTTTGGTTTGTTTCTTCCTTTACTTGTCTTTTACTGACACAAAATTGCAACCAGGCAAAACGGAATTAGGAGCGCGTGGTCCAAACAGCTCACGAGTTGCCGAGCTGAGTTCACGCTTCCTAAGTTGGACATTACAATGTAAATCATAGTTTCTTTGAATACGTGTTTTCCTTCCTCGTGACTCACAAAATAGTGGTATTTTCCAAATAGTTATCTATTTATGTATTTTGAGCTCAACGTGAAGGTTATTCAAGACAGTGATTCTTACCTAAGACTCAGCTGTGATACAGAATATATGTGTGTGTATACACATATATATATATTTTAGACAAAAATAATTAAAACTTCAGATATTTGTGGTTTACAATCCTCATCCACTGTCTGATGTGACTATAAAGGGAAAAAAGTCACTATGTCACTTTTTAAAAATAAACCCATCCTAAGGAATTCTAATTTTACTGTCTTTAGAATGACATGAATCATCTGACAAACCTGGATTTTTAATGGATTATATGAGCATAAAAGTGACAAAACAGAGATTTTAAGTTTCTTTCATGGGACTCATTTTTGAGAGGTATGGGGACCAAGCGAAGAAAGGGAATCTCTGTGGCTGTTACAGAACACTTCAGTTTGTTTGTTTGTTTGTTTGTTTTTTAATTTGACAGAGAGAGAGAGAGATCACAAGTAGGCAGAGAGGCAGGCAGAGAGGGGGAGAAGCAGCCTCCCTGCTGAGCAGAGAGCCTGATGGGGGACTCGATCCCAGGACCCTGAGATCCTGCCCTGAGCTGAAGGCAGAGGCTTAACCCGCTGAGCCACTCGGGTGCCCCAGAACACTTTAGTTTTGACACTTACCCCCCCCCCCCCCGCCTCTTTGTGCCTTTCCCAAGAATTGTTACCTATATCACTGAGGCAAAACCCATGGCTTTACTGAAAGGTGTTAACTTTTCTCCACTGTTGCAGTTATGTTGTTAGAAAACAACAGCAAATCCAATTCATTGACCTAAAAACAAACTTCAACACTGAGCTTACATTTTTCCTAAGGGATAAATTGTATTTCTTAGATCTAAATCTAGCAATTGGGAAAGCACTTTATCTAGGGACTTTCTCCTAGAACTTTACAAGCAAACAAATAATGGTCCGTAGGGAGAGAATCTGTCATGAAATACAGGTTATAGCCTTGAAGAATTCTCCTTCCTGGATTGACTCATCAGGCATCATCCCTTGTGTGCTTTCTCATGAATTTCAACCTCAGATCCTATGAACAGTCTTTGTACAATGATTAGACCATGTCATATGGTCCTTGGTGCAGACAGTTACTTAACGAGTCTGCTTCCTCAGAAAGCCACCCTTATAAAGAAAGGTACATTCCCAAATATGGGTGCTGGAGGGCTTCAGTGGCAAATGCCTGTGACTACCCCTTTTCACTTATGGACACGCATTCACTGCGGTATTATTCAAAAGGCCTGTGGTTCATAGCTGATATAGTGACTAGCAAGCTTATTTTGCTGTTCGTTTATTTCTCTGAATATTGGGATTTCTAGTGAAGAAAAATGTACTCTCACTTTGGTTTCTGTAATGCAGTGCTCACAGATATTGTGTCTATATATGGCTCAAGAATGTAATAATTTCTATGTAGTGAGAGATTGTGTATAGCCTTTTCTTTAATATTTGTATTTAGCATATATTTTCCATTGTTCCTTAAGGACAAGTATTCTTAATGATGCCTATAGAATGATGCTCTCTAATGTAACAGAAAGAAAGAAAGAAAGAAAGAAAGAAAGAAAGAACGAACGAATGGTTTACAAGATAACCAATTTGTTGTAAGTTGGTTTTTAACAAATTCAGCAATTGTCATATAGCCATGTAAGATTTCAGGAGAGCATTAACTTAGTAACAAGGCTATCTTTTGCTTGCATATCATCATCCTTAATGTTTAATATGAGAAGTAAGCCAAATGTATGGTTTTTGTCTAGAATTTATATTGGGAATAAAAGTTGCTTTCTATCTCTCAAATTAGGAAAATGGGAGTATCTTCTGCTGAATTTAACCATCTGGCAGAATTGTTGCCACCCCTCTCCCCAAGTTATGGAATAGTCAAAATGAATATTTTATAAATATTGTGCAATTTATGAAATGTGTCATTAAAACAAAAACTAGGGACTTTTTAACTTGTATCTGTTTAATTTGAAATGTTTAGTTGATTATGAAATAAAATTAAACTGATGTCAGTTTTGATTCACAGTTTATGTGAGTGACCTGTGAATATCTGAATATCTTATATTTACTTTGGTATTTTAACCTAATCTAGATCATTCTTTATCTACTCTTGAGATGCAAATTTTATTTTATATAAAAATGTGTAACTAAAAACAAGTAACACCATAAATAAATAGAATAAGATGTTTTAATTAATAATGCAGATAGATGATGAGTATGCTTTTGTTGAAAACATTAATTTAGATTGTATATTTTCAAATATAAAATTCAATATTATCAACCATAGTCACCATGCAGTACACTACACCCCTAGAACTCACTGTTTTATAACAGGAAGTTTGTATCTTTTGACCACCACCCATTTCACCATCCCCTCACTTCTGGCAATCACTAATATGCTCTCTGTATCTATGAGTTTATTTTTTTTTATTTTTTTTTATAAACATTTAAAATACAGAGAATATTAAAATAAGAGGAATTTTAAATGTTAAGCAAATCCACGAAACAGAAAAGGAACGCTTTTGTGTGCAAAAGGGATGGAATGAATTACAAAGAAAAATATTAATAGCTTTGATTATCTGAGAAATTCTGTAATTATGTCCATCAAAAGATAAATTTATCCAAAATTTAAAAGCAAGAAGGAGGAAGAGAAGAAGGATAAGAAAGAGAAGAGGAGAAAGATAGACTCATCTTACATATAGCAAGCAAATGGTCAATATCTTTAAGTTATGATTAGCTCATACAAATGGATATGGAAAACATTCGGTTCTAAATTGATAAAGGAGTTAAGGAACAAAGAGATTATTAATCAAGAAAATACAGTTGATTAACAAGTATATGGTGAAATAGCCAATATTACTACTAAGAAATGGCTTTTGTATATTTAAATGGTATTCTAGCCTTTTGTCTACCAACTTAGCTAATCATTTATAAAAGTGGATCTCCTCGCTATTGACAGATAATCTAAGAAATAAGCGATCTCACACATTTCTGATGGCAAGGAAGATTGGGAACGCTCTTTTAAAAGGCAGTCTGGTAAAATGTATCTAAAACCTTGCACTGGACAGGTTATGAAGTCTCATAGTGTCTGCTAGGTACACAGTTTCCTTTGATAAAGATGGCAGTGGTCTTGTCGGGAGACCAGTCTTGCCATTCTGGACACGTGTGTCTCAACCAGAACATCTTGTAGCAGATGGTGAGTAACTGAACAAATTAGATCTTTCCCGCTTTGGGCTGAGAAGGTTGGGATAAAGAGAGAGCGTGGGAGAATTGCTAACAGCAACACCTCAAAAGGGAAGGAGATACTAGAATAGCAAAAACCTGGGGCAAAAACACAGCAGCATCTTTTGATAAACTCCTGTTACTTAAAGTTACTTATATGTTTTTTATGATTCCCAAACTTGAAAGATATTAACCTCTAAACCAGTTCAAGGAGAAATAGACCCTTAACGTGTCTTTACCGGGATTATTCTGCCTTGGCCCAGGCAGGTAGATCACTCTGGACCATGTGTCTTATAAGACTCCACACTTTGGCTTGCTCTTCTTGAAATTTTCTAAGTCACACCTAGGACTGGCCCCTACTGGCAATGTTATCCTGGATAAGATGCCCTGGGCCTCCATTAGAACCCATGTGGATCTTGGTCCTTGTTTCTTCTTTTTGGGAGTGTTCTTTGATTCTCTGGCTTATTGTAGGGTTGACCAGATGTCCCAGGAGCCCCTCACCGATTTATATAAAAATACATAAGTACATAAAAGAAACATGCTCCCTGCTCCTCAGCTTTTATTTATGGGGCTTCAGGGGTCCCTACGGTGGGGTACCAGTTCCAGGAGGCAGCCTGGCAACCAGATCACTTCTGCTGAATGGGGCATGTTTCTTTTGTAGAATCTCAAATTGGATAACCTGAATGGTACTAATATGCTAATTTGGGGTAACTCACTCAGAATGAAAAATTTCTATGTGCACCGATGGGATAATAAACTACTATTTAAGTGCTATTTCTACACACATTTAAAATATTTATAGGAAGATCACTATACCTCACATGTGGCCATGAATTTTGTAAAACATTTCACTTTTTATATTTTTCTAATTGGATTTATTAAGCAATTCATGAATGGGGTGGGATTCTATCTAGCAAGTAGAGGGGAGCTCCTGCCAACATTTCAAATCAATTTTTTAAATAGGGTAGGACCCCACGAAAAATATTAACCAGAGCCTCATATACCCTAGATGTATCCCTGTGCTGAGATGATGTAGGGTGACGTAAGACATTTGCCTAATCTGATTTGGAAAGTAAACAGTTCAAGCTTTCAGGTGATACGTGGGCTACCATTTCTGACTCTTGTGGTTCAGACATTATAGTTACTAAAGGGCTTTGAGTCTTGTAACTTTAGAGTGATTCCAAGGGGTAAAGTCAGACAGGAAAAACGGATCTCTGACTGTCTTATGGTCTAGGTAAAATAGAAAGGAGCCAGTTAAGTTCACTAACATACATGATGGCCCTTGCAAGCTATGTTGTGGAAAAACATAGATCCTCATTCCAAAGTGATTGACCAGGAGGAGAGAGGAGTCCAGGGAGGACTCTGAATCACGGAAGCCAAAATTCCCTGCTGCCCGCAGCCTTCAGTTTGAGACTACTAAAAACTAGCTGCAGAGATAGATCTGTTTACGAATTGTGGGAACTTCAGAATGCCGAAGACTCTATGATTAAAGAGGGTTTTTACTAATAAAAAGTCAAGCTTATACGTATGCCCTGGCTTAGCTAAAGGCAGGCAGTGGAAAGGGTGAAACTTAAATTGTGTTATTGGCTACAATTAGAATAGGAGGAACTAGGGCTGGCAGCTAGTAAGCAGCAGAAGCCAAAAAACCAAATGGTGATGGGAATCCCAGAGTAAAGGTGTCCAGGGTACATGTTTGTTCAAAAATAGAGAGCGAATTGAGAGACAATATTGACAAAATGCATAACAATGAGTTAATGCTCTTTACTTAAAGCACTCATATGATCAATGGGAAAACTCTTTACGAGAGATAAAATTAAAATTCATTCACGGATGAAAATGAAAATAAAAAATTCTGAATAGAAAACAAAACTCCAGAGGCACCGGGTGGCTCATTGGGTTAAATATTTGCCTTCAGCTCAGGTCAAAATCCCTGGCTCCTGTGATAAATTCCTGTTGTGGGCTTCCTGCTCAGTGGGGATCCTGCTTCTCCTTTTGCTGCTCTACCTGCGGCTCCCCCTGCTTGTTCTCTCTTTCTCCCTCTGACAAAATGAATAAATAAAATCTTAAAAATGAAACAAAACAAAACTCTATCCCTAGTAAGGGAAACTAAAAACTCCTATTAAGAATCTGCAAAGAATGGGGCGCCTGGGTGGCTCAGTGGGTGAAAACCTTTGCCTTCAGCTCACATCATGATCCCAGGGATCATGGGATCGAGCCCCATATCGGGCTCTCTGCTCCGCAGGGAGCCTGCTTCCTCCTCTTTCTGTGCCTCCCTCTCTGTCTATTTGTGATCTCTATCTGTCAAATAAATAAATAAAATCTTAAGAAAAAAAAAAAAGAATCTGCAAAGAATAGCAACAAGATACAATAAACGTCAGTTGAGATTGACAAGGAATACCAAGAACTAGACACACTTCCCAGCTTGGGGACACAATGTGATATTATAGAGAATCAGCTAAATGGAGAGAATTCTAACAGGAAATGTGACTCCGAGTCTGCACAGACAATGACTGGAGATGTGAATGTGGGGTTTTAAAAAATTAACCACACCTTGCTCCAAACAGCTGCCAAGATTAACCACACCTTGCTCCAAACAGCTGCCAATCGAGTGATTGGAAAGAGCTCAAGGTAATGACTCTACCCAGCAGGGTACTTGCTTTGGTTTTGGTTGTAGTTTTGTTTTTTTTCTAAGCAGGCTTTCCATCAGGGACTCTCGAAGTCTAAAGACAAACTCTTTGTAACCTCAGAGAAATATATATAAAATTTGTTCTACTACTTTGACATGATTACCTCATACATGATCGGTAGGTGGAATGATATTGGTAGAAAGTTCTACAAGATCATTTGGGATTTCCCCAACATGCTCATGTTTTGACGTAATAGTAATAAACTCTCAATTTTTGGAAACGAGCTCTAGCAACACCTGAAAACCACAAGAAAGACACTGAAAATCGACACAAGTACACTAGACATAGTGCGGGTAGTGGCTGACTTACCGGCATCACAAAGCACTGGGTTTTCCACGTTAAGGATCTGGCAGCTCTGTGATTCTAGGTGGAGAAGCAAAGATAGTTCTCCATACTAAAACAGTGGTTAAGGGAGACAGCTATTACCTGGATCAGATTTTAAGTTTATACGGAAATAGTCTCTTAATAGAGAATTAAATGCCCTCCAAGACTATCTCTTGAATGAAGAAGCATGAACTTTAGGCTTAGGGCTATAATGGGCTGACTTTAATCCTGGGTGCAAATACTGTTTAGAGATTAAACTGCCATAATAATTTTATAAGGATTATTATTGCTTTCGCTAGTGCTCTAGGTGCAAAGTTCCACAGGTCTTTGAGGCTTTTGAGTGATTTGTCTCCAATCTTATCTAATTTATAAGCAGTATTATCCGTAGTGCTTGATTTTGTAGAATCGCTTTTTTTGTTGGGAGGAGGGGAACAAACACAGCAAAAATGCAAGCATACACATACACACATGCGCACATATCAAAAGTTCCAGAAATTAAGGGATCTTCCTGTAATAGGAGTGTCTTGTCACTAAGTATCTGGCTAAACATTAGGCAGTGAACTAAGTTGAAATCCAAGGTATGTCTACTTCAGAATCCAGGCGACTCTTCCAATATGATAGAAGTGGTCCCTGTTGATGGAAATTTCACAAATTAAGGGAGAAACGGAAGAGTCAAAACTCAAGACTGCAGACTCCTGCTGCTTTATTCACTTGGCATACTGAATATTCAAACTGGCCCCTTCCTTCTCTGTCTCGGGTGCTCAGCAAAGGCCAAGGGGCCCCACGTAGAGGAGTAAGGGACACATGAGATCCTACCACAGGGTAACTGGGCACATAGCTGATTTGGATAGAGTGTTCCCTATATTAGTTCTCAACAGTAATCCATTTGAGCCAGCTCTCCAATATGATTGTAGGAGTTGATTACAGGACTGTCTCAAGGAAACTCTAACAGGAAAAAGCCAGGCTTTACAAGCAAATGAAATGAACTGCATCATGCCAAATCTGTTTCCCTTTCTCTCTTATGTTTGCTTTGTTCTACATGTTATGCATCTCTTTTTCTTTTTATAATGTAAAAAAAAAAATTCCATTATCAATGGATGAGACTTTCTCTTATTCTATATCTTCACCAATATTTGTTATTTTCTATGATTTTTAACATTTTGTTCATTCTAGTAGGTATACAGTGCATCTCATTATCGTTTTAATTTACATTTTTCTGAGGTTAAAGACTCTGAGCAATTTTCATTGTGCTTATTAGCCAGTCACATTACTTTTTTTTGTGATGTATCTTCTCAAATATTTTGCCACTTTAAAAAAAGTTGGGTTGTCTTCCTATTATAAGTATTTAGGAGTTCTTTATGTAATCTAGACAAAAGTCATTCGTCAGATGCATATATTGGAAAATGCTTTCTCCCAAATTTGGCTTGCCTTTTCACTTCTTAGCGTGTATTTTGAAGAACACAAGTTCTTAATTTTTATGAAATTGGTTTTATCAACATGTAATGTTTACTGATTTTAATTCACCTCAGAGTCAGAAATGTTTGAAACTGGTTGGTTCCTGCTGTGTTTTAACTATAACAATGGGTAGTTACATCAGCCCCCCCCCCCCCCCCCCCCGAACTCTGAACTCTGAACTCTCTTTAACTCCCTACCAAGAGTATACTCTGCTTGGGATCCCTCCTTCTGCTCTGGAATGTGTCCTTCCCCCAAATTTGATTATGGGACTCCCCCATTTGTTCTTCTTCTTTCACAAACCAAACTCATAGGCTGCCTGTTGCCCAGTATGTGGATTTACCACTCTGCTGTCCCACTCTATTTTTTCTTTGACAAAACTTGTTTTGACTTCTTCAGTGTTAGGCTTTGGGTTTTCACAGAAACTGTGGTTGCAAGCCTGCTGATTCCCAAGACTGCCATGGAGCTGGAAAGAACAAGCTGGGAAGAAGCAAGTTAAAATGCCACACAGCCCACCTGGGGTAAGAACCCCAGGTTCTTTCCAAGATTCAGCTTATCTTGAATAAGTGTTCCTTGAGTTGTTGCAAGTCTTTGCTTAATTTCCAGAGGACTGAAAAATTTTTATGTATTTATCCTTTTTGCCTGATTTATTACTGTTTTTATAAAGGAGGAAATTTTCAGAGGCCCTTAGTACTCCAGAAGGGCATCTGCTCAACAACGTCTTGGTATTTAGACCATCTTCTTATAAAAGTCTACTGGCATCAAGTGCTTAGGTCCTAACAATGAGAAACAGATGCCACCAGTCCTTCACCAGAGTACTGTAGTGGTTTCTCCAGGATCTGCTTTTCTTATGAAATGAAATAGCAGGTGGGAATGAAAACCAGCCTTTGTAAGGAGTTGATAGATTTTAATGGCATACCTTCCTTCAACCATGAATCTCTTGAAAAGGGGAACAAAATGTGGGATGCCTACTGATGGCCAAAAGACTGCCACATCATATCTCAATTTCAAAATCTGCACCACACATTCCAAGGCTTTCTGTCCTCCAGAATTCTCCAGAATAAATCTCCACCTTTATTAAATCGATGCCTTCTGGATAGTTTAGTATTTATTGATTCAATCCCTTCTAGAAAGGTCTTAGAATGAGGAGATGTTCATGTGTGGTAAATATTAAAGTCAAATATATTGCTTGAGGTAATTTCAGTCTTTGTGTTTAGACACTTCTATTCACCTGGCCAGGAAGAAACGCAGTAGAAATAAACAATGGGACCTGTAGGTACTGATTGACTTGCCTCTGCCTTACTCTGAAGTGCATTCATTTCCACAGTTTGTTCCTCACTAAAATTTTCATTAGAGGAGACACTTCAGTAACATTTCCCACATGCTTTGACATTTTTTTCTTTGGAGGAAAATGTTTCATCCTATTAGATTAATTTCACCCTAAGGTATTTACATAAGTGGTGTGGGTCTGGCCTTTGACGTTATCTTCCTGAATGATCTCTGATTGCTCACTCAGGCATATCAGAGACACACGGTCTCATTAAATCTTGTGCTATCTTTACCAAATCAAATCTGTAAAGTTCACTTGTAATTTAATGTATTGTTTTGAGTCATCTTGACATTTTGACTTCATAAGTGTAAACTGAAAACTACATTTACTGGAAATTTGTTTTTAAAAATAAAACAACATATGCCAGATCCCTGATCTACAGTTGCTTCATAAAATTAGGCAATGTTTATGATGAGGTAATACTCCCAAAAGAAAAGTTTGAAAAAGAAATTTACATCAATTATTTCTAAAGCACATAACAGGATTACACTACCTTCAATAGTGGAATATACAAGGAATAGTGTAAATTATTAGGATAGGATCCAGTGTGGTATTTGTTTTTGTTTTTGTTGTTGTTGTTGTTTATTTGTTTTTTAAGGGAGACCAAGAGCATAATCAAATGTTAAAAGAGTGACAATGTCTAGTATGGCTGAAAAGAACTGGAAGAAAATTTTTTTTCCCCCAAAATTATAAATATTATAAATAAGTAAGCTTTGTGATAGAGTGAGCCTATATTAAAAATCGATGTCTAGGGGCACCTGGGTGGCTCAGTGGGTTAAAGCCTCTGCCTTCGGCTTAGGTCATGGTCCCAGAATCCTGGGATCAAGCCCCACATTGGGCTCTCTGCTCAGCGGGGAGCCTGCTTCCTCCTTTCTCTCTCTCTGCCTGCCTCTCTGCCTACTTGTGATCTCTGTCTATCAAATAAATAAATAAAATCTTTAAAAAAAAAGAAAAAGGGGGCACCTGGGTGGCTCAGTGGGTTGAAGCCTCTGCCTTCGGCTCGGGTCGTGATCCCAGGGTCCTGGGATCGAGCCCCGCATCTGACTCTCTGCTTGGCAGGGAGCCTGCTTCCTCCTCTCTCTCTGTCTGCCTCTCTGCCTACCTGTGATCTCTGTCTGTCAAATAAATAAATAAAATCTTTAAAAAAAAAAAAGAAAAAAATCAATGTCTATTGATTTTAATTAATAGAATTTTTGAATACTTTATGTTAAGTGGTATCTTAATTTATAGTAAGATCAAAAGTTGAAATTTTCCCAGAAAGTAATTTTTATTAATGACCTAAATAAAGTAGAGTTAATCTTTGACACTGAAAGGAATCCCAGTGGGATCAATCCCATCACTTCATTTTTATTTGCCATTTGCTTGTTGGTGTTTAGAGGTAAAGGAAGTGGCTAAACACAGATGAAAGAGGAGCTTTGAGTATGTTTCCATCACACCTTCTGAGGGTAAGAAGTTTTGGCAGTTATAAAAAGTGTTTTTGTGAAGAGGATAACTGGGGAATTTGAATCTAGACAAAGTATTAGGTGATTTTGGGAGATTATTACTTCTGTTAGATGTGAAAATGCTATGTGATTATGTAGAAATAGGTCCTTACTTTTCAGAGACACATGTTAAAATCTATAGAGGTGAGATATGGTTAATTGCTATTTACTCTAAAATACTTTAGCAGAAAAAAATTTAAAGAAGCAAATACAGCACAATATTAACAACTTTAAAATCTAGGTGATAAGCATATGAATGTTCATGATGCTATTTTCTCAACCTCTGTATGTTTGCAAGTTTTTGGTTTTTTTTTTTTTTTGCTTTTGTTTTTTTCTTTTTAAAAATATTTAATTAATTTATTTATTTGAGAGACAGAGAGAGAGAGAGAGAGAGAGAGCATAAGGAAGAGGGAAGGAGAATCTGAGAGATTCTGTGATCAGTACAGAGCCTGGTGCCGGACTCGATCCCACAACCAAGAGATCATGACCTGAACTGAAACCAAATGTTGAATGTTTAACCAACTGAGCCACCCCAAGTGCCCCTGTTTGGAAGCTTTAATAACAAAGATGTTGAAAATGTTTTGGAGCTAAAAAAAGTAAATAAAGTTTTGGTCATTCAGATTTAGCAACAACCAGTGGAACACGTGGATTAACAAAAGTATTTTTACTTGCTTCTGTTTTATTCTAAATTTTCCAAAGTCTTATACAACTTTAAACTATAAATCAGAGTGAATTAATTGCTTGCTTTGGAAGAACTTGAATATACAGAAATATAACAGTTAAAAAGCTTTTTTTCTCTTCTTTTTCCTATCTTTTATGTTTTCCCTCTTTGCATTGTTACTAGTACTTATTAAAGGACTTCTAAACAAGAAAATGAAAATAAGAAATAGATGATAAAACTAAGAAGAAATAAAGTGAATCAAGTGTTTACATTAAATGCTCAAAAACACAGTCTTACAGTCCAAACACAAAAGAGCTAAGGGCCACAGAGCTGACTCTCAGTTTTCAAGCTGTAAATTTTTAAAAAGGAACATGAATGGATGTATTATTCAGAGTGCTCCTAAGATAAAGGCAAATCAGTCATCCAGGCGAAGCAAAGCAATTTCTGGTTTTAACTCCTAATAACCATTCATTTGAAGTTTATCCCGAAGAGGATCCTATATTATGTAATGAACAAAACTTGAAGTAATTGCCTTAGGTTAGCTAAAGCAAGGGGTTTTATGAGGATGTGTTTTAATTCAGGCAGTTGTCATCATGACAAAAGAAAATTAATGGAAATAAACACACTGGGGCAAATGCCACAGTATCTTCAAGGTAAACAGCACTTCCATAGGCCTGGGTGTAGATTTTTGATGAATTTTGAACAGACCTTGTTAACCAGTTTCAAGAACTCAAAGGGGTTTGACAGATAAACTTTGAAAGAGGAGTTCCAGGAATGTTGCAAATTGTATAGATTAACAGACATTTGTGAACATGGATGCATTTTTCTGAGGACAGGATTTGTATTTTTTATCAGAAGGCTATTTGCTTCAGAAAAAATTGAGAATTCCTGACTCATAGAAGTGAAGAGACTGCTCATCCATTATGAATATCTTTTTCTTAATGAGCTTTCTGAAAATATATATGCTTATGAGTTTTGGGGTTATGTTCTCTACCCACTTCACAGCATGAAAACATTCTGTCTGTCCACTAAAGAAAGAAAATGTATGCCCTGGGTCAGCTCACCATGGGAGGCCTGACTTCCTCTCATTAAAGTTGAGGTACTGATTTAGAACTAATTGGTGAGAAACCTACTTCATATATGCTGAGAGATGAGCCCAGGGTATATTCTTTACGTAAGATAAAAATTTTTATGGAAAATAATTTGGGGAATGTTTCAAATAAAATTTTAAAAGGTAACTTCACGTAGTATGTTAAAAAGTTTAACATGGACATTTTAAAAGCAGGTGTAGCCAAAAGCTTATCATGAATATTAGAAAAGAGAAGTTGAATAAATCATCCAAAGGTTGTCTGGCTTTAAGCAAAGCAATTTCCTGGAACAACATGCTAATATAAATTGCTTGCAAAGTGTACTCCTCTGTAACTGGATAAGATACCTTGCTGAATATGGTTGTTAGCTATAAATGAGTTAAAAGCTTTCCTTGTGGCAATAGGAGTCAGACCAAAGGTTTCTTAGGGCCTTAGGTAGATGGAAAGCATAAAATTTATTATACCTGTTGTGTGTGTGTATTTGTGTGTGTATGTATTTACATATGAAGTAAGATTTCATACCTATATATTATAGATTAAGAAAAATCTATTAACTGTTTATATATGTATGTATGTAAATTGACAATGTATGAAAATGGTGGAGCTTGCATTCAAACCAAGGCAGTATACTCCAGAACGTATGCCTTAGTCACTCAACTAGGCTCCCTCCATGTGAATAATATGATCATATTACTTGATAATCACAGAATGTTGCCTTCCACTGTCTGTAAATGAATTTAATCAAGGAACGATGCATCTATTTTACTCAAAATAAGTCATTAAGGAGGAAGTAAACATAAAAAAAATGCTATTATTTTCTGTTGGAGATAATTAACTGCTCTGTCAAGACCATTTGTACAGTGAAGATTTTGTTTAAGGGTTTACAATTAAGAGAAGCCTAGAACAGGTAATGTAACAGCTGGATGTCTTCTTTCAGTTAGCCACTATCTATAGGAAGTATTGCTTCATTTGTACATAAATAAGAGAGCCCATAGCTATATGTAGAAGAATGAAACTTGACCATTCTCTTACACCGTACACAAAGATAAACTCAAAATGGATAAAAGACCTCAACATGAGACAGGAATCCATCAGAATCCTAGAGGAGAACATAGGCAGTAGCCTCTTCGATATCAGCCACAACAACTTCTTTCAAGATATGTCTCCAAAGGCAAAGGAAACAAAAGCTAAGATGAACTTTTGGGACTTCATCAAGATCAAAAGCTTCTGCACAGCAGAAGAAGCAACAAAACAAAGAGGCAACCCACAGAACAGGAGAAGATATTTGCAAATGACAGTACAGATAAAAGGTTGATATCCAAGATCTATAAAGAACTCCTCAGGGGCACCTGGGTGGCTCAGTGGGTTAGGCCTCTGTCTTTGGCTCAGGTCATGATCCCAGGGTCATGGGATCAAGCCCCGCATCGGGCTCTCTGCTCAGCGGGGAGTCTGCATCCTCCTCTCTCTCTCTGCCTGCCTCTCTGCGTACTGTGATCACTCTCTGTCTGTCAAGTAAATAAATAAAATCTTAAAAAAAAAAAGAACTCCTCAAACTCAACACACACAAAACAGACAATCATATCAAAAAATGGGCAGAAGAAATGAACAGACACTTCTCCAATGAAGACATACAAATGGCTATCAGACACATGAAAAAAATGGTTATCATCACTAGCCATCAGGGAGATTCAAATTAAAACCACATTGAGATATCACCTTACACCAGTTAGAATGGCCAGAATTAGCAAGACAGGAAACAACATGTGTTGGAGGGGATGTGGAGAAAGGGGAATCCTCTTACACTGTTGGTGGGAATGCAAGTTGGTGCAGCCACTTTGGAGAACAGTGTGGAGATTCCTCAAGAAATTAAAAATAGAGATTCCCTATGACCCTGCAATTGCACTACTGGGTATTTACCCCAGAGATACAGATGTAGTGAAAAGAAGGGCCATCTGTACCCCAATGTTTATAGCAGCAATGGCCATGGTCGCCAAACTGTGGAAAGAACCAAGATACCCTTCAACGGAAGAATGGAAAAGGAAGATATGGTCCATATACACTATGGAGTATTATGCCTTCATCAGAAAGGATGAATACCCAACTTTTATAGTAACATAGACGGGACTGGAAGAGATTATGCTGAGTGAAATAAGTCAAGCAGGGAGAGTCAATTATCATAAGGTTTCACTTATTTGTGGAGCATAACAAATAGCATGGAGGACAAGGGGAGATGGAGAGGAGAAGGGAGTTGAGGGAAATTGGAAGGGGAGGTGAACCATGAGAGACTATGGACTCTGAAAAACAATCTGAGGGTTTTGAAGGGGCAGGGGTGGGGAGGTTGGGGGAACCAAGTGGTGGGTATTAGAGAGGGCACAGATTGCATGGAGCACTGGGTGTGGTGCAAAAACAATGAATACTGTTACACTGAAAAGAAATTAAAAAAAAAAAAAAAGAGAGTCCACTTAAATGGTTTATTCTTTTACTCTTGAATTTCTCCAGCTAGTTTCATGACTGTTTACATAAGTTCACACAACAATAAAACTACGAGGAATTTATCCCAATAAAATTATTTAGAGAAAGCAAAAAACTGTACTCATGGAGATATCCAGTCTATCTTTATTTATAATCAAATATAAGAAAACATCAGGGGGGAACCCAGAGGTCTCATATTAAGGGGGATAAAGGCAGCTACATTGACACAATAGAATATTATTAAAAACATTACAAGTAATTATAAACATTTCATAAAATTGCAGAAAATGGCTAAGTGTTGAGAAAAGATAGAAAATACTAATTTATAAAATGCATTTAACATCTATTATAATTTTAACAATGAAAACTATAAACTGGTAAAAGGTAATGTGAAAACTGGAGTCATGGTATAATCAAATGTTACATATTTTTTATTCTTTCCATAATACTGTGATTTTTCCTTTCTGATTAACATTTGAAAGTTCCTTGACAAGTTTCTGGGTTTTCATTAGACATCTTTGAAGTTTCACTAGTTACTGGGGAGCCTCGGTGGCTCAGTCAGGTAAGCATCTGCCTTTGGCTCAGGCCATGATCCTGGAGTCTTGGGATTGGACTTCCTGCTCAGTGGGGAGCCTATTTCTCCCTCTCCCTCATCCTGCTGCTCTGCTTGCCATTCTGCCTACTTATGCTTTCTCTCAAAAAACGAAACAAAACAAAGCAAAAACAAAGCACAGCAGGGAATCTACTTAAGATTCTCTTTCTCCAGGAGCTAGTCCAAGATGGCAGAGGAGTAGGAGACCTCAGTTTTGTCTGGTCCCAGGAATTCAGCTATAGCTATTAAATCATTCTGAACACATGTGAACTCAACAGAAGATCTAAGAAAACAATAACTGCAACTCACAAAATAGGAAAGTGACCACTTTCTAGAAGTTAAGAGGTATGGAGAAAGGAATCCAAGGTGATATATTGGAAGATAAACCATAAGGGGAGGGAGCCTCCATAAGAGGGGAGAGCCTCCATGGAAGTGGTCTACCAGAAAGTGATACAGTGGTGGAAGGCAAAATCAGAACTTTTAGAAGTCTGCTCAGGTGAGGGATATCCCTTCCTGGAAGGCACTCAGGTGGCTAACTGGGGTAGAATCCTAGCTGGGATGGTGTGGTCTCAGGATCCCCACCATCACAGGAAGAACAGGGGTGCCTGAGCATAGCAGAGCTTCCAGGCATCTGAGCTGGGAAGCTGACTGCCATCAGTGAGCCCAGGAGTGGGCTCTCAGCTTGGGGTTGCTATAAACCATGAACTGTGGCTCAGTTGGGTGATTGCTTTCCAAGCAAGGACCCACCAAGTGGCTGATCCTCCTTGAGACCCCTCTTCCTTCCCTGGGAGGAATAGCATGGGTATATACTGCCAGGGTCTGGTGGGTTTACAGACTTGAAACAAGGTCATGTACCTGAGATAGAAATGGTTGGTTACAGTCTGGGTGAACCCTGGAGTGGGGACAGAGACCAAGAAGATAGGAGTGATTGACTGCTTTTTCACTGAGGGCACACTGAAGAGAAGGGTCCTGAGCTTTTGGCTCTGGGGCTGAAGATTGGGAGACCACCATTTTCATTCTCATCTTCTAAAGCTGTGCAGAAAATCCTTCAGGGAACGAAACCTAGAGAGCAATTGGGAACAGCTTACTTAGCGTGGCCCCTGGCAAGGGTAATGTGACTCCACTTGGAGCAAAGACACTTGAGAATCAATGCAAAAAGCCCTTCCCCCAGATCAGCAAGAACATCTAGCCAAGGCCAAGTTTACCAATCAATGAAAACTGCAGAACTCCAGTGCTAGGGGAAAATAGTATATAGAATTCATGGTTCATTTCCCACAATTCTTTAGCCTTTCAACTTTATTTTTTTTCTTTCCTTTTCTAGCCAATTTCTTATTTTATCAACTCTTTTTTTTAAGACCATTTTTAATTTTCATTTTTACAGTTATATTCTATCCTTTCATTGAATTTTGAATCACACACTGGACCAGGGGACATCACAGATATATTCAGAACATTTCACTGAAATACACATTCACATTCTTCTCAAGCGCACATGGAACATGCTGGGTCACAAATGAGGTCTCAATTGGTATCAAATGATTCAGATCATTCCATGTGTGCTTCCAGACCACAATGCTTTGCAACTCAAACTCAGTCACTAGAGGAAATTTGGAAAGAGCTCAAATACATGGAGGCTAAAGAGCATCCTACTAAAAAGTAAATGAGTGAGACAAAAAATTAAAGAAGAATTTTAAAAAATCATGGAAACAAGTGAAAAATGAAAGCACTACTGTCTGAAACCTTTGGGATGCAGCAAAGGCAGTCAGAGAGGAAGACAAACCATTAGAGACTCTTAATCATAGGAAACAAACTGAGGGTTTTTGGAAGGGATGGGGGTGGGGAAATGGGGTAACTGTGTGATGGACATTAAGGAGGGCATGTGACATAATGTGCCCTGCGTATTATATAAGACTGATGAATCACTGACCTCTACCACTGAAACTAATAGTACATTATATATTAATTGAGTTTAAAATTAAAAAATTAAAAATAATTTTAAAAATCAATAAACTCCTACCCCAAAGTGTGTGTGGGGGGGATAAATAAAGATAATTAGAGGGAAAAAAATTCTTCATATAATTAATCCAAAAAAAAAAAAAAAGATTCTCTCTCTCCTTCTCTCTCTACCCTTCCGCCTTTCTTTAAAGTAAGTAAATCTTAAAACAAAAACAAAACAAACAAACAAAACAAACCCAAGTGGATAGGCAAAATCAACTACTATATTAAGTGTTTAGAATTTCAGATTAAAGTGTGGAAGACTACCATTTTAATGGTGATAGGAAAAAATGAAATTCAGATGTCAGAAGAAAATTTAGTTTGTTTTTAACCCTATATTGATAGAAAACAAACATCAAGGAATGCCAAATGTCAGACACAACTTTATCTTTTCTGATATTTTAGGGAAAAAAAGATATTCAATTAAAAGCAACTTAAATTCATGAATAAAAATACAACAAATTAAGAAAAACAGGAAAAAGAGAAAATATTATCAATGGCTTTCTCTAAAAATAAAGCTCCTGTTAACATTTATAGGGAGGAGGGAGTCAATTTCAGCCCTTTTGTTTCCTACACATAGGATACTTTGGACAAAGTAATACAATTATATTTGCAATTTTCTATTTCATTTTCCACCTCACATTAGAAGGGGTTTTCTTTGTTACTAGTTCTTTTAAAAAGAATAGTAATGGCTACCTAATATACATTAATTGGATGGCATAATTTATTTATTTATTTATTTATTTATTTTTAAAGATTTTATTTATTTATTTGACAGAGATCACAAATAGGCAGAGAGGCAGGCAGAGAGAGAGGGAGGAGGCAGGCTTCCCACTGATCAGAGAGCCCAATGCAGGGCTCTAACCCAGAACCCTGGGATCATGACCCGAGCCAAAGGCAGAGGCTTTAACCCACTGAGCCACCCAGGCGCCCCAAGATGGCATAATTTATTGAAAGAGCTTACAATGGTATACCTTGTTTTTCACTATTAAAAAATAAAACCAGGGCACTTGGGTGGCTCAGTTCATTAAGCACCTGCCTGTGGTTCAGTTCGTGATGCCAGGGTAAAGGGATCAAGTCCCTCTTGTGCTCCCTGCTCATCGAGGAGTCAGTTTCTCTGTCTACCCCTTACTCCTGCTCATGATCTCTCTCTCTCTCTTAAATGAATAAATAAAATGTTTTAAAAAAATGAAAAATGATGAACACTGAGTGTTATACTTAACAAATGAATCACTGAACACTACATCAAAAACTAATTATGTACCATAGAGTGGCTAACTGAACATAACAAGAAAATAATAAATAAATAAAAATGAAAAAATGTTAAAAAAATCTATACAACATTTGTGCAATAAACATTTTTGCTTGTAAGATTATTTTGTGCATCTGAGAATAGTTTTCTAGGGTAGAATATTGATTCAAATTATGAATTTTTAAAATAATTTTGATATAGATTGATATATCATATTGCTTGCAAGGAGTGAATGGAGAATAAACAAAAAACAAAACCAAGGGGCACCTGGGTGGCTCAGTAGGTTAAAGCCTCTGCCTTCGACTCAGGTCATGATCCCAGGGTCCTAGAATCAAGCCCCGCATCAGGCTCTCTGCTCAGTGGGGAGCCTGCTTCCCCTCCTCTCTCTCTCTCTCTGCCTACTTGTGATCTCTCTCTCTCTTTCATATAAATAAATAAAATCTTAAAAAAAAAAAGAAAGAAAAAACAGAACTAAAACTTAGATTCTTCAAAAGACGAGTTTCTATTATTTCAATTTAAGTCCCTCTGATCTTTCATAAGTATATGGTGGAATATTTTTACTGTATTTATTAGCCATTTTAGCTTTTCTATGTATGAATTGTCTATTCATATTGTTTGATTACTTTTAAAAAGGCAGTTTGTATTTCATTTCCATTTTGTATGAATATTTTGTTAGGAAAATACTAACTTTTTACCATATCATCAAGTGTTTTTCTAGTGTCTTTCCATTTTAAATTTGATTTATTTATTTATTTATTTATTATTTTTTAAAGATTTTATTCATTTATTTGACAAAGAGAGATCACAAGTAGGCAGAGAGGCAGGCAGAGAGAGAGGGGGGAAGCAGGCTATCTGCTGAGTGATGCTGAGCTTGATCCCAGGACCCTAAGAAAATGACCTGAGCTGAAGGCAGAGGCTTAACCCACTTAAGCCACTCAGGCACCCCTAAATTGGATATTTTTAAACAGACAAAAGTTTTAAATGAGTATGTATTCGAATGAGGTTTTGACTTCCTTTTTAATTTTTATTTCATTTCAAATCTTACATCTTTCAAGTTCTTTTCCTTTTAGACTTCGTGACTCCTTTAGAGAAAGAAGAAGAAAATGGAAGAATTAATGATTCAATCTGAAATGTTTTGATTAGTATTTACCTTATCAAAAAACCAAAACCAAAAACAACAACTATAATAACATCCATTTGAGTAACTGGAAGAAAATTCCAGAAAGCCCATATTTTCTGATAAGTGCTTAGAAATTTGCTTCTTTTCTTATTGTTTAATCAGATAGAAAATAGGCAATATGACAAAAGACCCTAAAATATAAAATATAGACATAATACATAAATAGAAACATAAACTTATAAAGTTAGCAAAAAGGAAAAAAATGGTTCTAACTTTTATAAAATGATTTAAATCTTATAAATAAGTACAAATTTGAAGTAAATGCATAGTTGATTTTATTTTAGTAAATTGTGTTTCTCTGAAAGAATCTAAAGTTTAGTCATTTTAAACAAATGGCCTTCTCTCAGAGGAAATAGTTTTTTAACTAAAAAACTAATAGTTTTTTTCCTGGTATCTTACCAGGAAGTAGGAACCAAAGGATAAATATCATTTGTGTTTGAAAAGCTAATGTTTTGGGGTGCCTGGGTGGCTCAGTGGGTTAAAGCCTCTGCCTTCGGGCTCAGGTCATGATCCCAGAGTCCTGGGATCAAGCCCTGCATCTGGCTCTCTGCTCAGCAGGGAGTTGGCTTCCTCCTGTCTCTCTGCCGGCCTCTCTGCCTACTTGTAATCTGTGTCTGTCAAATAAATAAATAAAATCTTTAAAAAAAAAAGAAAAACTAATGTTTTGTATAAAAATTAAAGTATATTTCATCATATCTGATTTATATATTTTTTTCCTTTAACTATAAGCATATTCATAAAAAAGAATAGTTTCGGGATGCAAAGTTAAATTTGAAAGGTCTTTAAAGGTTAAAGTTGTGAGGACACTTCAAAAAATATCTTCTCCTTTCTATATCTTTCCATTCAGATTAGCCACCTGTCCATCTTCACTTTCACCCCACCTTCCCCAGAAGGACAAAGTGAGCAGACAATCATCTTGCAACTCTGAGACATTAGTTTTAGATTACTTAATGTGACCTCAATTGGTGTAGGTTTTGTGATTATATTTGGGACTACTCTAGTTTATGATTCTCCATATTTAGTGACTTTCTTAATTTATTATAATTATATCCTGTTATACACTTACTATTTTTTGAGCCATTTCTAGGTCCTTCAAGGTATTTTTTTAAAAGATTTTTATTTATTTGACAGAGATCACAAGCAGGCAGAGAGGCAGGCAGAGAGAGAGAGGAAAGGAAGCAGGCTCCCTGTTGAGCAGAGAGCCCGATGTGGGACTTGATCTCAGGACCCTGAGATCATGACCTGAGCCAAAGGCAGAAGCTTTATCCCACTGAGCCACCCACGCACCTCCTTCAAACAGTTTCTAAGAATGAGAGAATATATTCAAAATTAAAACTTAATTAGGAAGAGGTAAGATCTCTTCCTCAATTTGGCTTCATGAAGCATATGGCTTCTCCAACGTCTGCACTAATTTAGTAACTTCAGAAGCCAGCTATTACCTGATGACACTTAGGTTAATAAAGCCAAGAGGAAAGTTTTAGAAGGGTCTTGGCCATTTTCTATTTGCCATGAAAATTTACAAGGATAGAAATGGAAAAATGTGTAGTAAGTATCCCAAATCTGGAGCTCAAATTAAATATAGTTTTCCCTCATTTAGTACATTAACTTCAAGCTGTCTCAGAGGACAAGGAAAAAAAAAATCCCAACATTGGTAGAGTTTCTGGTCTAGATTAAATTGACTTTAGAAGTTTTGACATCTAATAAATCTTCTTAGACTAATGAAAACCATCAGCTTAAATAAACCCCGATTTGGAAGATTTAAAAATCCTAGAATTAACTTGATTCACCACACTTTAAATCACAATTTTTGGATGAATTGACTTTTAGGGGATTTTTGTAACAATTCATGGGTGAATTGACTCTTTGGGGATTTCTGTAAGAACACAATAATCCTAATACATTTGAAACCTGCTGTTTCTTAGAAGAAGCTACAATTGAAGAAGTTACAATTGATCCAATTTCGACTTTCCATCTATCAAAATCGTTGAAAGCGCATCTCTCCTTACTACTTCCCAAGAACTGTTTTTTCCCCTTTCGTCGTAGTATAGAAACATTTCTCAAAAGACTTATCTTTGGAATGTATTTGTACCACTTAATTGTTCTTGGATACCTCTTTATAATTTCACATACTCTCTAAAAATAGTACATATTAAATGCAGCTACATTAAAATTTAGAATTTGAATTGAGAAGAAAGAATTACCAGGAACATGTTCCCACACACAGATCTGTGGGAGCATGTTCTTGATAATTCTTTCTTCTCAAGAAACTTATAAAAAGGTAGTGGAATAAAATACAGATCCTGCTGTTGCACCTGGTCTGTAACTCATAATTGAGACTGAAATTCATATTCTCCACTATAGTAGTCCTCTCTTTATCCAAGGGGAATGTATTCCAAGACCCCAAGTTGATGTCTGAAACATGGGTGATAAAACCCTATTGATATTATATTTATTCTTATACATTCATACTAATAATAAAGTTTAATTTACAAATTAGTCACAGTAAGAGATTAACAACAAAAATAATAATAAAATAAAAAATTATAATGACATACTGTAATAGAAACTCCGAATGTGGTCTCTGTTCCTCAAAACATCTCATTGTACTGTTCTCATCCCTCTTCCTGAAATGATTTGAAATAATACAATGCCTACATGATGAAATGAAGTGAAGTGAATGATGTAAGCACTGTGACATAGTGTTAGGCTACCACTGACCTTCTGATGCTACATCAGAGAAAGAATCTTCTAGAACACTGTTGATTGCAGGTCACTGAAACCGTGGAAAGGAAAACTATGTATAACGGAGGACTATTCTACTACCCATTCTAGATTCAGTTCACTCTTGGCTCGCACACCTGATGAATTTAATAGCAAACCTACGAGGTTGTGTTAAACAGACTTTCATCTGTGAAATACCTGAGTTTCAGCCACCATTCTGTCCCCAGGATGCGACTGCTATATTTGTCCATGTAATATACAGAATGGAAAAGAGCACTACAAGACAGCATACTTTAAAAGTGACTAGGACTCCTGCTGTGTTCCCAGGTGGAAGCTTCCTCCCTCTAGGTACTCAATACCCTATAATTCTATAGACCCAGATTTGGGGAAATGGGAACCACAAATTCTTTAAGTGGGTCACTGAGAATGACCGTAATAAATAGGGTTATTCTTACTCCCAATCCTTGGTTTCTGAGCTCAAGTATTATATCTATTGGCAAGTAGTGCTTGGGAGGAGTAATGTGTAATTGCACAAGTGGGTCCCATAGTTATGTGCCATTGCTGCATCTTGACTGCTGTAGGGAGACCCCTTGATCCTTGTTAGATCTGATTTTGGTAGATTGAGCAGGCTGTAAATCCTGGGACAGTAGAGCTAGCTGAGGTTCACTTGTCAGGAAAGGCAAAGACATATCTGGCATATGTGCCAATTTCATAGAAATTTCAATGCCTTCCATAGTCTTATTTAACATTATTTTCACTCAATTTTCTGTTTTTGTGATTTTTTTCCTGTTCTTGCTTCATTTTAATTTAGATTTGGGTTTTTTGTTTGTTTGTTTGTTTGTTTAGTTTCTATATTTTTAGTATAGTTTTCTTCTATTCTTCCCCCATCTTCCACAATTTAACATTTTTTATTAATGAGCAGCTATACTGGAAATCAAAATTCTTTAAGTAGTACTTCTCAGTGATCTAGAGCATTAATTTTTTAAAAATGATTTATGTATCTATTATTTAGGAGAGGATGGAGAAGAGGGAGAGGAAGGGAGAGGATCCCCAGTAGACTCCCCACTGAGCACAGAACTCAATGCAGGGCTCCACTTCATGTCCCTGGATCAGGACCTGAGCTGAAATCACCAGTGGGACATTTGATTGAGCCACGCAGGCATCCCTAGAGGATAAAAATTTTTTAAGATGATGAGCCATTTATATCTTATCCAAAATTAGATTGTTTATTCATTGATACTTTTCACTAACTTGTGTTGAGTAGAAGTAAGTAATAAAAAAAACACAGTTTATTCCTTATAATATTTTGGCAGAATTACCATCATGTAGGAAGTTGTTTTCATTAGCTAATTGTGATTCTTTATGGCGAATTTGTCACAGGTTCTCTTCAAGTTGGCTTTTTTATTTAATTCCTAGAAACTCTATTCATTTTCTTTCTTTTCTTTTTTAAGATTTCTTTTATTTATTTGACAGAGAGAGAGCAAGAGAGAGAGAGAGAGAATGAGAGAGCAATCATGGGCAAGGGGAGGGGCAGAAGGAGAGGGAGAAGCAGACTCCCTGCTGAGCAAGGAGTCTGATGTGGGACTTGATCCCAGCAACCTGGGATCATGAGCTGAGCTGAAGGCAAATGCTTAATGACTGCTCTACTCAGGGGCCCCTAGGAACTTTATTCCTGAAGTTACATGGTATTCTGTTCCTCAGTGACCATAATAGATGTCATTATGGATAAATATTTCTTCTGGGGCTTGATTCTATTGCATTAACCAGATTAGGCCAGGATTCCGACTTAGTCTAGGAAACTTCCAAGCTTGCTAAGGAGGGTTCACTAGCTGCTCTCAGTTGACAGAGGACAGCTGACATACAATTCCTCACCTTCCCAATAAACCCAGAAGCGTAGACCAGCCCCAGAAAGAAAGTGGAGAACCAGCAGTGGAAGGGTCTGAACCCTAAAGGTCACTAAATATTGATCTAAAATGTTTTTATTCATCTGAGAAGTGTTTTTGCACTTGCCTCAGCAAATTTGGACTATGTTAGCAGCAGAATGAGATCTTCTCCTAGAGTTCATTGAAATTTTATAGAAATAAATGGCATTCATTCCCACCAGAGTCTGGGAGTATACATTTAAAATAGCTGTGAAAGGAGTACCTGGGTGGCTCAGTCAGGTAAGTGTCTGACTCTTGATTTTGGCTCAGGTCATGGTCTCAGGTCCTGGGATTGAGCCCCACGTCAGGCCCCATTCTCAGCAGGGAGGATGCTTGAGGATGTATCTCCCTCCCTCTCTGTCCATCCCCCTGACTGTGCTATTTTAGACTAGTTTAGACTCTATATAAAATAAATAAATAAATATTTAAAGTAAAAAAAAAAATAAAATACATACTAAAAAATGCTCAGGTTTTCTTCTATTTAAAAAACAAACTAACTTAAAAAAAACCCAAAACCTATTTATTATCATTTCTCTTGAAGTACTGTCATGTCTCTCCTTCATGACAAAATCAAACTCCTTAAAAACTTTCTTTTCAATTTCTCTCCTTCTTCACCTCTCAGAAGCGACTGTGGTCTGACTTTTCTTCTACGGCCCCACTGAAATCCCTCTTGCTGAAGATACTTCATGTTGTCAAATCCAGAGGTACTCTTCAGTGATGATCTTTCTCATGCCTTGGGGATCTGACTAGCCAGTCTTCCCACCCTTAATTTATCCTTTTTTTTCCTCAGGACCATTATGCAGTTCTTTTACTTTTACACTATGCTTTCCCAGTCCTATGTAAGTACTTTCCTTCTGTCTATGCCTTACACATTGGCATTCCCCTCAAGTCTGTTCTAGGATCTTCGAATTCTAACTCTCTCTCTCTCTCTCTTTTTTAAAGATTTTATTTAATGTTTGTCAGAGAGAGAGAGAGAACAAGCAGGCTAAGGCAGAGGAAGAGGGAGAAGCAGTCTCCCCACTGAGCAAGGTGTCCTCTGCAGGACTCTATTCCAGAACCCTGGGATAATGATCTGAGCTGAAGGCAGATGCTTAACCTACTGAGCCACCCAGGCATCCCTAACTCTCTCTAACAGAGCAGGCTCAGCTACTCATCTGACTTCAACTATAATATTGATGCGGGTGATTCTCAAATCAGTATCTCTAGCTGAGATTATTACACTGGACTTTAGGCCCTCATAGTTACTGCCTTTTAAATATCTGCATTGGGGATAGCAGTTAAGATGGTGGAGGAGTAGCACACTGAGATGACATCAGGTTGCAGGAGTTCAGCTAGATAGTTATCAAACCATTCTGAACACCTACAAATCTGACAGGATATTGAAGAAAAGAAGAGCAGCAATTCTAGAAACAGAAAATCGACCACTTCTAGAAGGTTGGACATGCGGAGAAGTGAATCTGAATCAACGGGAAGATAGACCTTGTGGGGAGGGGCTGGCTCCCAGCAAGCAGTGGGCAACAGAGCACAAAATTCTAACTCTTAAAAGTTGTTCCAAAGGCTAAGCGGGGGTGGAGCCCTCACAGGGAAAGTGTGGTCTCAGGTCCCGTGGGGTCACAGAAGGATCGGGGTGTCTGCGTGTAGCAGAGCTTGCAGGTATCAGAGCAGGGAAGCCAGCTACAGAGATGGAGCTGAGGAGAGAACTCTCAGATTGGGGCTAACTTAAACTGTGATCCATGGCACCGCCAGGCCACTGCTCTTTGAGCAAGAACTCCACAAGTGGCAGATCTGAAGGCAGAGACTCAACTTCATCCACCTGAAGAGCAGAGTGGCAGGCATCTACTGAGTTTAGAGACTCCAAACGGGGCCATGTGCCAGAGACAAATGCTCAGTCACAGGCCAGGGTAACTTGGAGCACAGTCAGAGACCAGGGAGATGGGAGTGATTGAGCCCTTTTCTCTGAGGGTGCACTGAGGAGTGGGGCCCCGAGCTCTCTGCTCCTCCAGGCCAGAAATAGGGGAGGCCACAATTTTCATTTGCATCCTCCAGAGCTCAGCGGAAAGCATTCAGGGAATAAAACCTCCCAAGAGCAAACCCCAAACCCAAGCAGATTACTTAGCTTGGTCCCTGGCAAGGGCGGTGCAGTTCCACCTCAGGCAAAGACATTTGGAATCACTACAACAGGCCCCTCCCCCAGAAGATCAGCAAGAACATCCAGCCAAGACCAAACTCACTGATCAAGGAGAACAGAGAAATTCTAGAGGAGGGGAAAACAAAGCATGGAATTCATGGCTTTCTCCCCGTGAGTCTTTAGTTAATTAATTGCAAAGTTAATTAAAAATTTTTAATTTTCTTTTTTCCTTACTCTATTTTTTAAAACTTTTCCTTTTTCCTCTTTTAACGTATTTTAACTAGTTTATCTTAACAATACCTTTTTAAAAAAAAACTTTGTAAAGTTTTTTTCATTATTGTAGCCATATTTTATCCTTCATTGTATCTAACTTAATTTTTGTATACATATAGGATTTTTTCTTCTAAAAAATTTTGGAACACAATTTCTTCTAATAGATCAAAATATACCTAAATCTAACACAGGGCTTTGTTCTGGTCTCCAGCCTGAGCAAATTCCCACTTTCTTATTTTGAGTCACAAATCAGGTCTCAACTGGTACCAAAAGATTGGGATCATTCCCTGCATAATTTTGGACCACAATGCTGTGAAAATAGAACTCACTCACAAGAGGAAAGTTGGAAAGAACCCAAATAAATGGAGGCTAAAGAGCATTCTACTAAAGAATGAATGGATAAACCAGGAAATTAAAGAAGAATTGAAAAAAACTCATGAAAACAAATGATAATGAAAACGCAACTGTTCAAAATTAGTGGGACACTGCAAAGGTAGTCCTGAGAGCAAAATATATAGCAATACAAGCCTTTCTCAAGAAACAAGAAGGGTCTCAAATATGCAACCTAACCCTACACCTAAAAGAGTTGGAGAAAGAACAGCAAAGAAAGCCTAAAACCAGCAGGAGAAAAGAAATAATAAGGATCAGAGCAGAAATCAATGAAATAGAAACCAAAAAACAGTACAACAAATCAATGAAACTAGGAGCTGGTTCTTTGAAAGAATAAGATTGATAAGCCCCTGGCCAGACTTATCAAAAAGAAAAGAAAAAAAGACTCAAATAAATAAAGCCATGAAGAAAGAGGAGAGATCACAACCAACACCAAAGAAATACAAACAATTATAAGAACATATCATGAGCAACTATTCGTCAACAAATTTGACAATCTGGAAAAAATAGATACATTCCTAGAGACATATAACCTATAAAAACTGAACCAGGAAGACATAGAAAACCTGAACAGACCCATAACCAGTAAGGAGATTGAAGCAGTCATCAAAAATCTCCCCAAAAACAAAAGCCCAGGGCCAGAGAACTTCCCAGGGGGATTCTACCAAACATTTAAATTAAAGAAGAATCAATTCCTACTCTCCCAAAACTGTTCCAAAAAATAGAAATGGAAGGAAAACTTCCAAACTCATTTTATGAGGCCAGCATCACCTTGATTCCAAAACCAGGCAAGGATCCCATCAAAAAAGAGAATTACAGACCAATATCTTCGATGAACAGAGATGCGAAAATTCTCACCAAAATACTAGCCAATAGGATCCAACAGTACATTAAAATGATTATTCACCATGACCAAGTGGGATTTATTCCAGGGCTGCAAGGTTGGTTCAACATCTGCAAATCAATCAGTGTGATACAGTGAATTAATAAAAGAAAAAAACAAGAACCATATGATACTTTCCATAGATGCTGAAAAAGCATTTGACAAAGCACAACTTCCTTTCCTGATCAAAACTCTTCAAAGTGTAGGGATAGAAGGTACATACTGCAATAAGATCAAAGCCATCTATGAAA
The DNA here is from genome assembly GCF_030435805.1 of Mustela lutreola. NCBI lineage: Eukaryota > Metazoa > Chordata > Mammalia > Carnivora > Mustelidae > Mustela > Mustela lutreola. The sequence goes on along the minus strand of NC_081295.1, from coordinate 13,977,108 downwards.
AACCCACTGCAAATATCATTCTCAATGGAGAAAAACTGAGAGCTTTTCCACTAAGGTCAGGAATACGTCAGGGATGTCCATTATCACCACTGCTATTCAACCTAGTACTAGAAGTCCTAGCCTCAGCAATCAGACAACAAAAAGAAATTAAAGGCAACCAAATTGGAAAAGAAGAAGTCAAACTATCACTCTTTGCAGATGATAGATACTATATGTGGAAAACCCAAAAAACTCCACTCCAAATCTGCTAGAACTTGTACAGGAATTTAGTAAAGTATCAGGTTATAAAATCAATGCATAGAAATCAGTTGCATTTCTCTACACCAACAACAAGACAGAAGAAAGAGAAATTAAAGAGTTAATCCCATTTACAATTGCATCCAAAACCATAAGATACCTAGGAATAAACCTAACCAAAGAGGCAAAGATTCTGTACTCAGAAAACAATAAAGTACTCATGAAAGAAATTGAGGAAGACACAAAGAAATGGAAAAATGTTCCATTTACTTTTAAAATGCCTATTCTTTAGATTTATCCTGTACCACCAACAGACTTCTGTTCACTTGTCCTTCTACACCTAGTGGTAAATCATGGACTACTGTAGGGTTTTGATCTGATCTTTCTGGTCTCTCCCTATACTTTGTCTTCAGACAATCCAACCTAGCCCTGTGGTTTCCTTTACCTTAATCAAGTTGATAAATCTAATATATTTCCTTTTTTAAAAAAGATTTATTTATTTAGCTATTTAAGCACAGGCCTTCATGAGCTAGGGGCAAAGGGAGAGGGAGAGAGAATCTTAGGCAGACTCTTTGCTGAGGTCATGGAGCCCAATGCAGGCCTTAATCTCTCAAGATCATAACCTGAGCTGAGGCCAGAATCAGACGCCCAAATGACAGAGCCCCCAAGTGCCCAAATATATTATTTTTTACTCTTAGGAATATATTTATTACTCTTATATTTCATATACATGTGTGTGTGTGTGTGTGTGTGTGTGTGTGTGTATTTCTTACTCTTTGATTCTTTGATTTATTACTCTTAGATTTCTTTTGAACTCCCCCAAGTAATATGTCCCTCCATTATCTCTCCATTTACATTAAGGATTTATAGCTCCTTAAATTGAACTTCCAGGACTTAATTTATAATCTTTATTCTCCTCACCTAACCGTACTGATAATTAGTCTGTTTTTCCTCCCCCATATCCTATTCTGATGAAAGCTATCAGCACCTGACCAGTTGAAGCTAGAAATCTAAGAAACCTCTTTGTTCTTCTCTTTCACATCTCTTCTTTCCAAAGAGTCCCTAAGTAGCCCATCCACTGCTACTGGTTTAGTACAAACCACTACTATATTTTCACTTGTACCACTTCTTGACTAGTTGCTTTAATAGGAATTGCTGGGGAGGGGGGACAAAAAAACAAACAACAACAACAACAACAACAACAACAAAACAGCTAGGGGCCCATGATACCCTTGTAAACAGCTTCCATCCACATGTGCTCACTACCACCCAAAACTGTTGTCTTGAAATGTTCTTTTATTGTTTTAGATGATTATTAAATATTCAAATATTAAAACCATTAGCTATAAAAGCTGCTATGGTGCATTGACTTGAAGGACAGCCATTCAAATTTAGGCACCAGCACCTTGGCTATGAAATATAAGCATGTATTGACAGGCTAGACATGTGCCTTCTGAGGACTGGTGAATTTTTCTTGGTCTCCACACATTGACTACCTGACCAGTCTGAGCACTTAATGTTCAATCATTTTCAAATCATCAACTCCCCAACCTCTGCACATCCTTCTACCTGAGAAAAGAGTAAGGAATCTACCCATTTGGTCCCTTAAAAAGGAGCAAAGGATGGCCAGCTCACTAGCACACACACTAAGCCTATAAAGATTCTGTTGCACATCCTAAAAATGTTCTATTTAACAGAACATTTTTGAGGAACAGTAGGTACTAAGAGCATGCTCACCCATTCAACATTGCAAAATTATTATCCCCTTTATGACCAAAACCAAACAGCCCTACGTTTGCTTTCATTTTTCTCATGTTCTGTGAATTGAAGTGTCTATAATGATCTCATTCTGAGAAAGAAATCTGCTTTTTACTATCCTTTCAAACTTGAACTCCAGTCTTTCTCAGACTGATATGTTGGTTTTCTGCAGTCAGTATTTAACTGGTCCTCCATGCAGCAGCCAGACTGATCTCTTAAAGACAAATATCAGTTTAGGGTGCCTGGTGGCTCAGTTGGCTAAGTGTCTGACTCTTAATTTCGCTCAGGTTTTGATCTCAGGGTCATGGGATTGAGCCCCACATCAGGCTCCACACTCAGTGAAGAGTGCTTGTCCCTCTCCCTCTGCTCTTCCATTCTCTCTCTCAAAACAAACAAACAAACAAACAAACAAAATCTTTAGCAACAAATATCAGCTCATATCATATCTCTACTTACTGGCTTTCCTTTCCCTTAGGATAATGCCCTGTATCAATTTCTCACTTATGCCATATCTCCAGATTCTCAAATGTTCTTTCTTAAACCTGGAATATTCTTCCTTATTTCCCTTTTTTAAAATTATTTGTTAAGTTGCTTCAGTCACTCACTAAATCTGAGAATCGATATAACTTGCTCAGAAATACTTGTTCTAGTCTTCATAATACATTGTACTTCTTAGGTCAATCCACCTCATAATTACTTATTCATTGTCTGTATTTTCCTTTTTTTTTTTTTTGCAAACTGAGACAGTGTTTGGCTTTTCAATTCTATGTTCCTAAATAAAATAGAAAATGAAAGAATTACTTCTCCTCCATTGTTAGAAGCAACCGTTATATTATTGTATCAAATTGGGTCTAACAAATAAGTACACTTTTCATTATATTTTTTCACATTTGTTTAGAAAGAGATATTGTAAAAGGTAAAATGTTGAGGAAACAGAATTAAATGGCATTAAACATTCCGTTTGGACTTTCTTTGAACACCTTAAATATGGAGTTCATGAAAAATTTAGTAAAGCCAGAAAGGAGAACTATTTCACAATTGTTGTCTATGAGACAATTTCTGTAAATGTAGTACATGAGTAACTAACTTCCAGATTTCCACTAAAAAGAAAAAAAATTAATGGATGTTAAAAAAAACAATCTTTTGGTTGAGAGAGAGCCATGGTCGACAAGCTTTTTCTGTAAAAATCCTGGTAGCAAATATTTGCAGTTTTGTGGGCCTCACAGTTTCTGTCATAATGACTCCACTCTGCCATTGTAGCACAAAAGCAGCCATAGACAAAATTTAAACAAGTGGGCATAGCTGTGTTTTAATAAAACTTTATTTGTAGATACTATCATTTGAATTTCATATAATTGTCATGTGTCATAAAATACTATTCTTTTGATTTTTTCAAGCATTTAAGTGTTTAAACTCCACTTATCTTGTAGGACATACGAATAGGTGGTAGGCTGGATTTGGTCATGGGTGATAGTTTGCCAGCTCTTGCAGTAGAGTTAAATTATAACCATGTAGAGTTAAATTATAACCATATAATTGGAGAGATGGTTCTTTGGGATACAAGTCTACAAACAGTTTGTTCTATGAATTCAGTGAATACAATGCTAAAGGTTTTATAAATTTAAAACAATAATGGGAACTCTTATAGAAGAGAATTTCAGGATTTTTTGTTTGTTTGTTTCAACATTAGAAGAAGAGATTTGACATTAAGATGAACTAATACCAGATAGAATTATTTTTTTATAAAAAAAAAAACCCTTTTAATTTTTCCCATTTAAATTATTAAGTTCCTTTTAATCAGTAAACATTTTTTTACAATGTACTTACAATGTACCAGGTGTTGGGGATGTAAAGGTGCATAAGATTCAGTTTCAGTAAGGGACATAGTTAAGTTAGTTGTCATTTCATTGCAGTGTGGAAAATATTATGAAAGAAAAATACAGATAACAGGGTGAGAGCGAGTCTAGCAGGGTGACAGAAGACATTCTAAAGAATTGATGAATCATTCACTTTTTAAGAAAACATTCCCTTTGCTTTTGTGAAAATTTATTATTTTTATAAGAATTCTACTGGCTTGAACCGATGTTTATGCAGGTGAAAATATTCACCAAAACACAAATCAAGCACTAATCAGAGGGCTGCTGAAACCTAGTATTTCTTTTCAGATTAAGAAGTAACCTATTTATTATTTAGTGAGACTTAGCCCTAGAGAAATAATAGACATGGCTGAGAATTTTTTCAAAAGACAAAATTGGTAAGATTTGGGGGAAAAAAGCATCTTGTACCAAGACTAAATTTGAATTGAGGATGGGAAAGAAGTATTGGACATTGGGTCAAGAGAAACAACAACAACAACAACAAAATAATAAGATTTGAGGTCCAAACCAAAAAAGAAGTGCAACTTCGATCTCTGTCATTTACCTAAAATAATTATTGAGCACTCATGTGTCAGGCATTGTGCCTGCATATATTAAAATCATCTGAAGGTATATGAAATGTAATACTCTTACAATAATACAGTATTCTCAGAGTTATACTAGGGGAAATACAGAGTTAATGGGAACCCCAAAGCAGGGCACCTGGCCCCAGGATGAATGGAAGAGTGGTTTGAGACCTTTCTGGAAATGTGTCCTGTAAGCTGAAGCCTGAAAGAGGCTTTCAGTGAAATAAGCCAAGCAGAGAAAGTCAATTATCATGTGGTTTCACTTACTTGTGGAGCATAAGGAATAACATGGAGGACATTGGGAGAAGGAAAGGGAAGTAAATTGGGGGAAATCAGAGGGGGAGATGAACCATGAGAGACTGTGGACTCTGAGACACAAACTGAGGGTTTTGGAGGGGAGAGCATGGGGGGGTTAGGTGAGCCTGGTGGTGGGTATTAAGGAGGGCACGTATTGCATGGAGTACTGGGTGTTGTGCATAAACAATGAATCTTGGAACACTGAAAACAAACAAACAAACAAACAGAGGCAACAGAGAAGATGGTACTTCTGTGGAACAGAAGGTTGTTCAGCATGGCTTGAGAATAAATTATGGCCAGATGGGGTGGGGTCAGCAAGAAGCCATTGAGAGCAGCATGTACAACTTTTGCATGCCTGTTACTGGGTCAGTACTTTGAAAGCATTGGGAAGCCCATAGAAAGGAGAAAGGCTTAAACAGGGGAGAGATCTAATCAGAGATACGTTTTATGAAGATCACTTTGGCAGCCTGTGAAGAAGGGATTGGACTCAGTGCTGGAGACTAAGTCAGTAGTAAATAGGAGAGAATGGCTACCAGACCTTCTTCAGTGAGTCCTCAGCTTTGTTTCCAGAGAGTCTGGAGTCTCACAATTGACTTTTTCTTTTTCCCTTCCTCAAGTGATAAGAACTTTCACATATGTACGTACATGTGCAGTTGTCAGGTCATTGCTATCTGTGCCTAGAAACACAGATAAATTCAAAATGTGTCTAATTCTTATTCCCTTTTTAAGAAAAATGCCCAGAACAACTCCTCTTATTATGAAGAAGAAAAGCAGCACTGTATGCTTTCTCTATCTAATATTCAGTCTCAGAAGTTTTATGTCAGAAAAACTGGCAGGGCTTGGCTTTCTCTCTCTCTCTCTCTCTCTCTCTCTCTCTGCCTGGTGTTTCTTTGAGGGTAATCTAAGGACCACAGAGCCATAAAAATGTTAGTGTGAAGGAAGCCATTCCCTGTTGTGATGCTACTCAACACAGTTTCATTTGTTATTATTTTGGGTAAGAACTCTTTCCAAACAAATGTAAATCACGGGGGTAACTATCTGTTAGTATCCTCTACGAGGTCAAGTGTCTGTGGTAAACCCACATTATTGCAGAACCAAAGAACCCTCTTTTCTTCTCTTCGCTGTCACTTTGGTTTATAAAACACATTCTCTATTCTGTGGGTTGCTAATCTGCTGTATTCACAGTCGAGTCAAAAGTCAGTGAATTTGGAGAGAGAAAGGAAGGGTCTGAATTCCAACTTTGCTCCTCATTTGAAGTCTCTTGCCTCTTCGGGATATGGAATTGTTATAATTTCCCAAAATGAGGGATGCCTGGGTGTCTCAGTTGGTTAAGTGTGTGCCTTTGGCTTCAGGTCATGATCTCAGGGTCCTGGGATTGAGTCTTGCATAGGGTTCCTTGCTCAGTAGGAAGCCTGCTTCTCCCTCTCCCAGTTTGTGTGTGTTTGCTCTTTCTCTCTCTCTCTCTGGCAAATAAATCAATAAAATCTTAAAAATTTTTTTTTCATCAAAACAAAGTAGCAAGACTAAATTATCTTAAATTCTTCCTAAGAGATTATGGTCTTATGAGTCAGATAGAACATCAATTTTCCAGGCTGGAAAGTCCAATAAAATAACTACAGATACAGGATATTAGAATGATGATCCAAAAAAAAAAAAAAAAAAAAGTTTATCAAATAGCCAGAGCTCCTACTTCCTAGACAGTGAGGTGTTTTGTTGTTGTTGTTTTGTTTTTCCCCTGAGGATGAGGTGCCAGGAACCCTGGAGAGGTGCAGCCATGTTTGTCTCAGATCTCCTTCCCCAGGGCCGCTCTGCTATTTTATTCCTGGAAAAGACCGCTATCAGAGCTTGGTGTTTGGCTTCTGACAGCACACTGACCTTTTCTTGCCACATGGATTAGCAATGGATCCAGCCTCTTTTCCTGGAGGGACTTGAATGGCACTAAGGGTCTGAATGGGCTTCCAGTTTCTTTATGTTTTGGCTGCAATCTTCGAAAACCAATTGCTCACTAATCCGTCATACTAGCTCAGGGCAACAGTGACCTTCCTCCAAGCTTCTACATGGATTATTCTAAGGAATCTCCCAACTTGAATTAAAAATATTCAAAACTTAAAAAACGAACAGGCTTTCCAAAGCAACTGGATCCCAAAATTAAGTGTCTCCAGATATTCTTAGAAGTGGAAGGTCTGTTGCAGGAATGAGAGTGCACAAGTAGGGACTGGACAGGACAGAAATGACTTTTTCCAAAGGTTAATTGATGTGAGTTTAGTAAAGATGTCAGGGACCAATGTAGTGGCAAAGGACCCATGGCTAGCCTCAGCAGGAAACTGTTGGAGCCTCAAGGGCTACAGTCATGGGCTACCTACAGAGATTGGGTCTTGGTGGAGGAATGTCACGTCTACCAAACCATGGTCTATGATGAGTAAATACTCAGGGCTCTTTCTCCTCTAATCTTTTGTCATTTTAATTTCCTATGACTGCCTTTCCCTTGGCCTAGCCCAACAGAAGCCACAGGACCACAGGGCATGGATAGTTCTGTAGGTCAGCCTCTAGGGAATCAAAAGCAATGTGTAGAAAAGCAGGTCCCAAGGGTGCAGTTGGAGATGATCCAGTAGAGAGGAACATCTGTACTTGCAGCCTATGCAATCAGAAATGTCCTGAGAGGGGCACCTGGGTGGCTCAGTGGGTTAGGCCTCTGCCTTTGGCTCAGGTCATGATCTCAGGGTTCTGGGATTGAGCCCCTCATCCGGCTCTCTGCTCAGAGGGGAGCCTGCTTCCTCCTCTCTCTCTGCCTGTCTCTCTGCCTACTTGTGATCTCTGTCAAATAAATAAATAAAATCTTTGAAAAAGATAATAAAGAAATGTCCTGAGAACAAATCAAAATTCCAGTGTACTAGAAGGTCATAGAAGGGCTGAGGCAAAATGAAAGAAACAGGCTGAGAGCCTGAAGGTCAAGGAATAGGATGGGGAAGCCTAAGAAGGGAACAAGAACTGAAGCCTGTGACCAACTAGAATGATCGAAGGACAAAGGGGTTGGGAGAAGATTCAAGGGCAGGCCTTATTTTTCTAGGATGGGTCAATGGCTTCTGTCTCACATTTTCTTATAATGTGATTTTAAAATAGGATACAAGACCTGGATAGTCTCCTCCTATGCAAAGCACAATCATACAAAACTTAAGTTCATTTGTAAAGAAATAGTAAGAACAAATTTTCACAAGCTACATTGTAGGACATACAAAAAAATTAGCTTTAGAATCCTTCCTCTAGCATAGCCTTTTTTAAATCCCTCATTCCAAAGGAAAATCTACAATGTACAATTACCATGTTTACCCAGAAATTACTAAGATTTAAAATTCTGTCAACTCAGGATTTGCTCTCCCCTTCTTTTGCCTCAGAGTACCATCTAAGTTTCTGAGAGTATATAGAACATGAAATCTGAGAGGCTGCCTTCGGGTCCCCAGGAGATACTCTGTGCCTTGCTGTCATCTGCTGAGATGTGTGCTGCTGCCTGGATGTAGTCTGGCCTTTGGTAGACTGGCTGGCCCCTTCCACTCTTTACCCTTGACAGTATTTAGGCTCTTACCAAACAGGGGATGGGGGACTTGTCCTATAGCTTTATCTATGTCCTCCTGTACCATTCCAAACAGTGCTGCTCCCTGCTTTGTTGTAGCAACAAGAGAAGAAAATAAGCTGAATTAGGCTCTATTGTTTAGTCCCCATTCACAAGACTGGGTTCTGTCACCCATTCTTTCAACTCTCCATAAACTCCCACCTAGGGGCAGGAGGTTGCCTCCTCATCTTGAGTAATCTCTTCTCCCCATCTCAGAGGCTCTTCCCTTGTCTTGGGAGGATGGATATATTAATGCAGGGGACATGAGAACTCACTCCGTAAATATCCTTGCCAAATCTTTCATCCTAATGTCTAGACTTCAGTGTTAATTAAGAGCCAGGAATAGGACATTTGTTGTCTTTCACTTTTTTCCCTGTGAACTTCTCCCTTTCCTTATGGATCTCAGATATTTTGATCCCCAAGGTAACAGAGTCAGTGAGTTCATTTCATGGAATGTGTCTATGGGGGAGTATATGTAGAGGACAGATAATACTGTGAAACAGATAAAATTTGGCCTTAAATCTTTAATAGTTTGTTTTTAAACTTTCCTATCTCTGAATTGTGTGCTTTTGTGATTTTCTCTACAGCTTTCCTACAAAATATAGTTTCATAAAACTATCTCATAAACACAACCCTAAAGTTAATGTATAAATGGCTCATAGTATTTAATCCATTATTCTTTCTGCATGTGTTTTGTTTAAAACGAGAAAATTCTGAAATATAGGAATGATTTTCTATAAAATATAGTCTTTGTCACAACCATTCAACTTAACCATTTCAGCACAAAAGCAGCCATATATGGTGCATAGGTAATGAACATTTCCATGTTCCAATAAAACTTTATTTATGGACACGAATTTAAGTTTCATATACTCTTCACATGTAACAAAATATTTTTAAATTTATTTCAGCCTTTTAAAACTGTAAACCTCATTCTTAGTTTAAGAAAAGTGAAAACCAGAGGGATAAGCCATATGTGGCTCTCAGTCAGTGGTTTGCAGATCTCATCTTGACCTAACCCCTCAGGACTACTCTGGCAATAAGGATCAGGTCTCTGGGCGGCATGTGAGTTGGAGTGAGTTAGGCAGGGAAAGCTGTCGCACCAAGAGGCCAGTAGGACACATTGGACATCTCATCCCTAACAACAGTAAGGACTCTCTATTAGCAATTTGCACTAAGAAAAAGAGGAAATCTGGATTTCTGCCTATCTCCTGAACTTGAAAATTCCTTCCATATGACTTCACTACATTCGGTATATTTTAGTTTAGAATGCCAGTTTTCCTTCTCTGCTCTTGGTCCTATTGGTGAAAAAAGGAGAGGACAGATGCCAATGTTTTTATATGCTTTTATTTTCCTTCCCTGATGTGTTAGTATCGACAATGGTAGTAACAACCATTACAGAAAACCACCAGTTCTCAATAGGATGAAAGTTATTATCAAGATCAAAAGAGCCTCCTTTCAATAATTTATTTGTTATTGACCACCTGAGAGACTTTGCAAAAATTACTTAAACTCTGGATGTCAGTTTACCTATTTGTAAAAGAAGGATCTCGAAGATTTGTTCTAAGTGTATAGATGAATGACAGTTCTTCTTACAAACCTCCCTTCAGTGAGAAGACTTACGGTAGGAAATAAGTTTTGCTAAAGATGTTAGAAGTTATAGAAAGATATGTTAAAGTAGCAAAAAAGCAGATTAAAAGACTAAATTCATATTTGTCTTTTCGTACTTGCTGAGTTTTATAGTAAAATATTTAGGATAAATACAGCTACAGTATTTTTCTTATGTTCATTTTTCTGGAAGCAACCATACTTCAACTGGTTAAAGGCTTCGGTTTACATCCATTTCCTTGAAAGAAAAGACAAGAAATGCATTTAAAAACAAAGCAAAGCAAAACAAAACAAAACCTAAAACCCCAAACCAAAAAACTTGTGAATTAGGACTTTGAACCTGCAGATGGTGCTATGGTCCTATTATGAAATTCAGTTTGGCTTTCTAGTTTAAATTCATAGGAAAAAAAATACAGTTTTTTAATTTAGTGTAATTTTATCTAGAAATAATAAAATTGAATTGTTTCTTTTTACTTTTGTGTTTTATTATTATAATGGGAGAAACTGTCTTTACCACTGGAAAAATGGAATGTAGTTACTCTGTGAATACTAAGTGCCTCGTTAGACCAAATAATAATCAACTTTTATGTCTTTTTTCATTTGGATTTTTCTGCTTATCCTTCAGCACCAGTTTTTCTGTGGCTTTCAATCAACTTACTTTGCTGTTTCTGTTCTTAAATAAAATTGTTTCACTGAGAATTGAGTGACGAAGAGCAAGGATAAAAAATTCCACATGAGAATCATTTCAACCTCTAGTTTGTAATAATCAGGTAAAAAAAGATTTCCTGGAATTAAGCCACAGGAACTCTGGCTAAAGTCAGAGCTGTCAACTGGGAAACAAATTTCCAGACATTCTGAAATTTAATTGATTTAATTTTTCTTGTAACTGGATTAGAAAATATGATGAAGCATAGCAGGATATTCTTTTCCTGGATCAGTCTGGCTTTGAATGAAGCCGATAGATACTAAAATTTTAAAGTAGAAGAAAGAAAGGGGGCTTTAGAGTCTTTCTCCCTTGAGGAACTTAGGAACAAAAATGTAAAAGGATATACACACTGGAAATTTTTAAAAATTATGGGAAAGATGACATTTTACTTTGTTGTCCACAAAGTTGTTCATGTGGCTGTATTTTTACCTGAAACTCTGACTGAATATATGCTCGTCTAATTTAAATTAAAATCCCCACAAACAGAAATTGAGTATTTATCAAAGTACTCCACAGATGCTTTCCAACTAGTTTTTTGAAACCTGTCAACAGACTAAGCTGGAAATGTTCAAAACGCTGGTGTGGGTGTAGGTGTGTGTTCAGGGGTAGAGGGGAGAAAGAGAATAATTCTGTATAGTGCAAGGATCTATACAAAAGTTGAAAATTTCTTCCTTTACAAAGGAAGAAAAATTGAATCCCTTGATATATACAGTCTGGTAGTTTATTTTTTGGATCATTTGAGGTTGTAGATGTGAAAGTGCTCTGGAAATTCTGATATTTTGTGCAAATGTGAAATAGCAGTACCATTGTGACTTTACACAAGTGTGTATAATGTACTATCTTAGCGCATTTCTGAAACTTTTGTCTTGGGGATAGTTTCAACATAAAGGAAATGTAATAATAAAGAAATGGGAAATTATTTCTAGATGCTTTTAAAATTAGACCTCAAGAAAGACTAAATCAGGATTTACATGAATAGCATAAAACATTTTAAAAGGCTTTAGAATTGAAACTTTGTAATAAAGGAGATTTATACATTTTTTAGGCATAATGAAAATAAGTGTGTGTTTTTTTCTGTATCCTTTTCTGGCCATAAAACTCTTACTTTCTGAAGGAACCCCCGTGGCCCTGGCTACAATAGTAATCATTCTCTAATTTCATTCCTACTAATTAAAGATTAAAACATTTCACATTAAGCTTTGGACATTTTTGTTGTTGTTGTTTATTTAAAGACAAGTAAATTTCCTCTTTATATCTTACATCTTGAAGTTACTCACTATAAATTTAAATAAATCAGACATAATAACATTTTAATAAAAACTCAAGCCTTATTCATCCTGTGGGAGTACTACTGTGACGTCTTTCAGAGAGCTTTGTGATTGCTCAGCCCTAAGTGTAAGCCCTATAAAATGATGGGCTTTGAAATGCTGGTCAGGGTAGAGTGAAAAGCAGTTGCTGGCAATAATAGCCAACCCATAGCCAGTACCAAGTTCTGGTTCAGCTCTGAGGGCAGAGAACTGGTGGTGCCTTTCTTGGCCTCCTCAGACTTCAGCACCTAAGACAGCTCCAATATTCTCCTATACGGAAAGCTCCGGAGGAACACTGCTTGGCAAGGTGAGTAAAAACTTTACTTTTCTTCTTTTGTCTCCTCCTCCTACTTTGAAACTTTTCTCAGGGTATATTGAATATTTCTCTCTCTTGAAAAGAATTTTACAGTGTTCTTCCTTTACAACAACAAAAAACAATTTTCTGAAGTCACCTGGTAAGTGTAGAAATGCTTAACTTCTTATATATTTGTGGATTTTCTGAATTCTTTTGGTTGGAAGATGCTTTGCCCTGCTTGCTCAATACTTGACTCAATACTGTCTTTTAAAAAATGTATTAAAGTAGGCTGTGGGTTTTTGTTTTATTTTGGGGGTTTTGTTTTTGCCTGTTATATTCATTTCTAGCTGAAGTTTTAACCTTTTTTTTTTTTTTTAAGTGTTGTTCTTTCTATTTCATAGGTTAGTTATATGAACCAAGGAAGCATTCATTTTCCTCTTTAGGTCTAAATGCTGTGATTTTTATACACAGCAAGAAAAACAAAGCTTAAATTCTAAGTTTCTATCTATGAACTATTTAGAAATGAAATCTGTAAGTGGATTAGATGTAAAAAAGCACAAACATTATTTTTAATATATTTTTCTTTTTGTGGTAAAAATTATTTCAATGGTAATATGCAGTTTAATAATTTTTGGTATTAATTTTCACTATTAAGTTAAGCTTGTTCAAACCTGGGCATAAGAAAATAAATTCCTAATAATCTCTATAGTTAAAAAGGGCAAAAGAAATGTATGTACAATTTTTATACTGATATGGGTATATATATATATATATATATATATATATATATATATACACATACACACAAATACACACACACACACACATACATATATAGACCCACATTATTAAATAGATGATACTCTCCAGTGTTATATTAATTAGACACTAGAAAGATAAACTGGTTCTTTAGTTAGAAAAGATACCAAGCATGCGTGCTACAACTCTGTTACAAGAAGATTATTCCCATGGATACTTCCAGCACTATGAAATTATGGCATTCCACATATACTTGGCCCCACTAAGTGCCTAGTGAGAGACAGGCAGCAGTTGAAAAGGACCCTAATTTTTATTCAAGCAGCTGTCACCAAAGAAACAAAACAACAAACTTCTTGATTTAAAAGTTAATTATATTGCAGTTTAATTCCTTCTATAAGATGAGAATTACTTTTTGCTAACCCTGCAAGAGCCTTCAGAAATTACTACTAGACACTCAGAATTACTTTGCTGGTGATATCCGTGGCTGGATAGCTGATGTGATTCTCTCTCTTTCAAGGTACAAAGATGGAAACCAGAAGTAAGTCCCAGCTACTTTTGCTGCTAACACTTGCCAGCATGCTCTTCTCTCACACATTGGCATGGCCTCTCTTTGGAGCACCCTCTGTTCTGAGGTAATTATGCAGACAGTTGAACTTTCCTTTTTTATGTATATGGTAATTTTCTATATATTATTTTCGACAATTCAAATTTTTAAGTTCGTATTATTTATTTAAATTTTTGGTTGACGTGGTAAGCAAGGTTGAACATCAGATTGACATGACTATTCTGTATCCTGGGGTCCACTCCCAGAGCATGAGTGACAGTGTCAATGACTAGTTGTAAGGATAGGTGGACACATTTCCAAACAGGGAGGAGGAAGGATTTGATTTTCTTTTCATTCAAAACCAGTTTTAGATAAGAAATAAGCTTTTATCCATTATCATCTCTGTTCAGTTCAGTTTCTTATAGAAAAAAAATAGATGTTTAGTTGCCTACCTCATTATAGTTCATTTTCAAGATCAATCAGGAAATAATCTTAACTAAATAAGTAAATAATCTTAAATAATATCAAGGTTAGTGGCTAATTAGTGAAACATATATTCCATCATGCTGGACAGATCTACCTATCTAGCCACAATCAATTTGCCAATATCATAAATTGTGGAATAACTGATCTACTGAGATACCCTCCCCCAGTGAGTGAATTTTAATGTACTTGGTTTCAACCCTAAATTCTTAGTTTCAGTGTTCTATGTGTTGCATTTCATATCTCAAATTCAGAAATTATAACACAACTCTTTTTAAAAACTTTATCTGAAATAAAATAAATTTATCTTAAAGAAGTGAACAGTAAATGAAAGCTATAGTAGTTTCATATTGTCTTTCCAGTTATGGGTAATACTGAATAATCTCTTAGTTCTTAGCATTTGTGAAATCTGCTTTAAGCCAGATCTTATGTTGCTTTATAACTACACAGAATGATCTGATCTGAATGGTTATATCACATATCACAACAATCACAAGAGTGTTGAAGTTTGCATTGATTGCTAGGCTTCATACAAAGAGGGTTGCTTGTTGCTTCTACCAACTACTACATCATCAAAAGATGCACAAGTACCCAGAAGCTGATCCACTCCTTGGAGGTTTACACTAATAGTCAAAATAGACAAAATAGACACACTCATAATTTTAATAGTGTGCTGGTGTTTAAAATGTGCAAGCACTCAAAACTATAGTCATATTCCATGTATAAGCATGACTATTCTTAGTTACTCAGTAAAGCATTGTACATCCCTCACTAAAATAGTATTAATACATAAATTAGAAATAAGAAGACCCTACAAAATTTATTGAACTTAAGTAACTACTCAGAAATGGAGAGATTCTTTGTACTTGATTAATACAGAGAAATATATCACACTAAGGTGAATCTTTGGATTAAATGTACAGACCTAGATAAAGAAAAGCAGTAAATATCTGCCTCTTGAGAAATGTTTGACAAATAATACTAAACACCAACAAATACATGAATTGTTCTCGGTTTTTATATTGAACATTTAAATTTGTTTGAAGTTTCTGTTTTGTACAAAATATTTCTACCTGTGAATAACTTTGCAAAGTGAAGATATTGTTAACAAAGTGTACTTTGCTGAATGCACTGATAAGATTGATCTAAGTAACCCTTATGTTTGTTACATATACCTTGTAAAAGTTGCATGGCATCTATTTTATGGGATAATAAAAAATTTCCCTATTTATTTTCTAAGTAGAATATAGAAGCCAGTAAATCTAACTATGCTATCCATATACTGTGAACAGGTAATTCTTCTCAGAATATCATCTTATTTCCAATGGCTGTAAAACTATAAACACTATCTTCTGAGAAAGGAATAGATTATACCTCCTCTATATGTTTTCCTAACAGGTTGGATGACAGAATACCACTTGAAGAGGCAAATGAACCTGATCAAGTTTCATTAAAAGTAGACACAGACATCTTGCAAAATGCTTTGGCTGAGAATGACACACCCTATTATGATGTATCCAGGTGAGTATGTTTTCATTGACTTTTATTTTAGAAAATTTACTTTTGAAATAGAAACGACATAATTTGTGTTACTGTGAAACTACTCTTACAGTACAATACTACAGGTTCCCATGCTCCTTTGCTTCATTCAGACTAATTTATTGAAGCTCTAGCAGCTGTACCTGATTATCACGTAGAGAGGGTGTAACAAGCTAGGATCAAAAAGTCCTTCCCTTGCACAGAACCATTTGTTTAGAGCAACATAAAAGTATAGACAGAGCAGTTATATACTGGGACAAAGTATAAAAATTCCTGATTTGGATAGGAAAGTTGGCTGACCCTCCCTAAGGGCCTCTCTCCCTTAAGAGATTTTGTTTCCAAATATTTTGGCAGGAGAAAGAGCAAAAAGTATAATAAAGTTTTTGCTAACATTCAGGATAGTTTCTCCTTGTATGTATCTTTATTTGGCATAGAAGAAACAAAGCACCATAAGTAAGTAAAGAGAAATCAATTTTAATATATTATTTTTCCATCAATATTTATTGGAGAATTAGTTTTAGAGTCTCTATCAGAAAGCATTACCTAATATTGAGATAGACTCCTAAAAATTTAAATTCTTTTAATTCTTTAAAGTTTTGTGTGAGAAATACATCTCCCAATATAAGTGACTAGAAAATGTTTTATTAAGTTGTCAAGAAACTTTCTTTTGGACTTACATTTTCACAAGAAGCTTTCAAATAGCTGATACATTTCTTTCTTATTTAACGAGGCAAAATAATATTTTAAGAAACCATTCACAAAATAATGGCGGTCCCTCCTCCTTCTTTTAGGAATACCAGACATGCTGATGGAGTTTTCACCAGTGACTTTAGCAGACTCTTGGGTCAACTTTCTGCCAAAAAATACCTCGAGTCCCTTATTGGAAAGCGAGTTGGGTAAAGAGAATTTATGATTTTATCAAACACATTATGATTATTTAATCTACAAGTTATTTATTATTATTAATTTTTTTTTTACTGTTAACAATTTCCTTATTTGGCTCAAACCTGAGAAGCCTTGATGATGTGCAGTTTAGTTGAAAAATAATTTAGATTCTTCAATAAAGTATACCAGGCCCATGGACTAGGAAATCAACTTTTTAGTGATGGCTTACTGCTCACTGACGTACTTATTCTTCTTAAGCAGCAATCATTTATAAATCTGTAATCAAATTTATCTAGACACAGTAAAAAAAAAAAAGGCATAGTATAAACTGAAGCAAATTTTATTTTATTTTTTTAAAAGATTTTATTTATTTATTTGACACAGAGAGAGAGAGAGCGCAAGCAGGCAGAGGAGCAGGCAGAGGCAGAGAGAGAAGCAGACTCCCTGCTGAGCAAGGAGCCTGATGCGGGACTCCGTCCTGGGATCACGACCTGAGCCGAAGGCAGTCGCCTAACCGACTGAGCCTCCTGGGGTCCCTGAAGCAAATTTTAATATTTATTACAGCATTTGTTTTTTTTTGTTTTTTTTTTAAAGATTTTATTTATTTATTTGTCAGAGAGAGAGCGAGCGAGACTGAGCACAGGCAGACAGAGTGGAAGGCAGAGTCAGAGGGAGAAGCAGGCTCCCTGCGGAGCAAGGAGCCCGATGTGGGACTCGATCCCAGAACGCTGGGATCATGACCTGAACCGAAGGCAGCTGCTTAACCAACTGAGCCACCCAGGCGTCCCCAGCATTTGTTTTTAAATTCCTGATCCAACCAAGCATTAGACGTTCTTTCTTTAAATGGCCAATGGCTGAATATTTAGATGGTACTATTCAGCATGTCAAAGCTTGTAAAAATGTATTGTTATAGAAAATTTCCTCCCAGTGGGGCAGAACACAAGTTCAAGTATTCCCCCATTTTTCTTTGATAAATTAGTTTCTCAGTTAGTACAGAATGTGTATTTAGACTCTCAGCAAGTGCCAGAATGTGCTGGATTATTCCTTGCTCTCCTAGACTTGGGTTTAGATATATCTTTTAGTCTTTTTTAAGAGAAAAGGACTGGGCACTGGAATTCTGACTCCAAGACAATTGAAACTTTGGCATGTTTATTTTGGTTTCCTTTCACTTGCGTTCGTTAGCAATAGCCTCTCAGAAGACCGGGGACCGATCAAACGGCACTCTGATGCCGTCTTCACCGACAACTATACCCGCCTCCGAAAGCAGATGGCTGTGAAGAAATACTTGAACTCAATCCTGAATGGGAAGAGGAGGTAAAGGGACAGAGAACTTGCTAAAATGAGAAATTATACATGAGTTCGGAAATAGAAGCTCCATATGAAGACATTTATCTCTCTATCTCATGATCTATAGTCTGTGAAGCAGTAATGTTCAACCTTGGCTTACATTAGACTATCCTGGAGAATTTTTTAAAATCCTGATGTGTGCCTTACCCAAAACCAACTGCTAGAAAATTAGTACCTAGGTATTGGTATATTTTTTAGGAGCTTCCCCACTAGATTGTACTGTGCATCCAGAGTGGAAAATGAGATTGTAGAGACATCTACTCTGAATCTGGGAACAGGTTTTAT
Source organism: Mustela lutreola (assembly GCF_030435805.1). Lineage (NCBI taxonomy): Eukaryota > Metazoa > Chordata > Mammalia > Carnivora > Mustelidae > Mustela > Mustela lutreola. The sequence continues at coordinate 13,959,008 of NC_081295.1, read as the reverse complement.
CAGAAGTGCTAATTTTTTTTAAGGTTTTAATTTGAGAGAGAGAGAGAGAGTGTGTGTGTGTGTGTGTGTGTGTGTGTGTGCACGTGCATGCAGAGAGAGGGGCAGAGGGAGAGGAAAAGAGTCTCAAGCAGACTCCGTGCTGAGCCCAGAGCCTGTCATGGGGCTCGATCTCACCACTCAGAGATCAGGACGTGAGCAGAAACTGACTGAGCCAGCCAGGTACCCTCAGAAGTCCTAGTTTATTAAACATGTTAAGTACCGTCAATTAGCAACTTGATACCATATGGAACTCCCTTCGTATGCATACACAATAACTTTATTTTACCAAATTAAGCCATAAGTTCTTTTGTATTCCAAGATTCTGTAAGACCCATGTTTCTCTACGGTGAATAAGTGTTGGATTACAATAAGTAGGAAGTATGTACTTACACAATAAGTATATAATTACTTATTATAATTAGTAGGAAGTGGGATGCTCTCTCTTTTTATCCCAATTATTTTTGTTTAGACGGTATTAAGAACAAACTTGTTTAGGCAAGATCAGACAAGATGAATGACTTTGCCCACCAGATTATAATTCTGTAAATATAATTTTAGACACTTTATGATTGAGGATAATCTTAGGTAATAATTAACCTCAAAGTCAATTGGTTAGTCCTCAGGGCACTTTATAGAGCAACAGAGAGCAGCGAAAGTCACACATCATCAGTTCCCTGGAAGCTTTCTCATCGAAGAACCTTCACATGCACACTTTTCTTTTTCTGGTCTGCAGCAGTGAGGGAGAATCACCTGACTTTCCCGAAGAGCTAGAAAAATAATGGAAAAGCTCTTTGAAGCAAAGCTGCTGACAACTAACCAGTGGTGAGTATATCTATGCATTCTTATTCTTATTTTATTCTTAGAGAAGACATCTAATTATTTTAATAGGTGAGAGTCACTTGATAAAAAACAGCTTAGGGGTCTCACAATGAGGCCTCATGGAAAAAGACACTTCTATATGGCACTTCTATCTTCTATCTTTCAGTAAACAGCTGAAAATGATTCATGCAGTGCTCTAATAGCAAAAAAAAAAAAAAAAAAAGAGAAAGCTCACAATGGGCCAACAGTTTGCCACCCGAATAGTACTCCTAGTTTACTCAGACTTATTTCTAACCTTCTGTTGAGATATAAAACAGAGGAATCTGACTCACGATAATGGGAAAAACTGGATTTTTCTGGAGACTTGAGCCATGCTGCTTTTAATAATTTAAGGTTTAGCCCCATGAATGACTGTTAGCACTTCATTTAATTTAAGTACAGGGAAATGTGACCAAACTGCAGCATGGTTCGTTATTATAAAAACACCAAGGCACTCTGGGTTTATTTGTATTCCTTGAACCATAGAAAGCTTCATGCAGCAAAGTTAAATGTAGCTTCTTGTACCTACAAAGTGAGTGTAGGTGCTATGATCCAATAGTCTTTATATTTCAAATACTTTTTGAATAGAGAAAGCACAAGTAGGCTTTTTTCTTTTTTAAGTGATAAGCTTGTTTTCCCAGTTGTTTATGTATATATGGATACAAGACATAATTCTTTCCTGGGTTACAATAATGTTTACATTAGCTCATAAAATATATTTATTTATATAATACATTATATATTATATATACACATTTATATAATATACATTATATAAATAAATATATTTATAATATTTGGCCAGTGCCTAATGAAATTTTATGTCATCATTGTATTAGAGGTTGGTTAATTTTTTTCTGTAAAGGGCTACTGAGTAAATATTTTTGGCTTTGTGAGTTATATGGTTTCTGTTATAACTACTCAAACTTGGTCTTGTAGCAGGAAAGCAGCCACAGATAATATGTAAAATGAATGGGAGTCACTATTTTATTTGTGAAACCTCAAGTTAGGCTAGACTACATATAACCTCTGACTAAGTCAAGGAGACTAAACTAGACCCACACGCAGAACGAAAACAATCCATGGTCTTTATGAAATTCCTGGCACAGAAAGCTCAGGTTTTTGTGAGAGTCATCAAGCATGAGCAGTGCCTGAGAAGACACCTGCCTGATTTGTTGCTTTTGTCCACTGAAAGACATGTTCAAGGTCCTGCACTGGCCCCCTCCTTACCAGGTACAGATATTTCAGAGAAACAAGTCCCTTTGCTCAAAGAAGAAAAGTCATACATCTTCCTGAAAATGTTTACAAGAAGAAGCTCATTTCATTTAATTAAGAAATACAAGAGGAACCAAAATATAAAGGAGGATTAATTGTTCTGTCTTTTGTAAGCTGTAAGATCATTTACGAGATTCCATCCCCCCTTCTTTTCTTTTCCGAATGGGTAATTTTGGACGGATTCTTTTAATGGGAAATCCTGTGTGTCAACCATGGGTGAAAATTACAAGTGGGTAATTATAATGACAAATTAAAGCACCTCTTCATATGTCAGTTTCGTTCTGACAATGAGTCCTTTGGAAGATACTTTTCTGATATCCCAGAACATGACAGGCTGTTCGCAAAGGGTAAAGGGAAGTAGATGTGATAAAATGAGTGGATGAGTGAATGAAACTAAGATGCTGTAAATAAAAATATTTTCATGCTTAAAACACCATTTTTTTCTTTTTCAGAATTCGTGAAGGAAAATGATCGGCGGAGTAATTATATTTTGAGTTCTACATGTGTAATTCAAGAAAACAACTTCAATATCAAAACCAAATAAAATTTATTGTGTTGTGAATGTTGTGATTTACTTTATCTTAATGTAATAACTGTGATGTTTACATTGCAAGTATTATTTGAGCGTTCTAAAACTTGTCTTTAACTCAAAAAAATCCTGTAATTTCATATGCTGTGTATCCTTTCTGACAAAAATATATTTAGTGATAAGTAAATACTAGGTTAATTCCAATTATGTGAGGCTTTTGGGGAAAGTAGTAATAGAACACAAATGATGTGTTTATTTATAGAGCATACTTAACTATTCAGAAGTGTGGAGCACATAATCAGTGAGTCTAAATTTGAATGTTAAGCAGCTAGAATGCTGTGTTCAGTAAACTGCAAAATGTCTAAGAGAAAACCAAAAACAAAGATAGAAAGACATTCTTTGAAACAGATTTTCAGGAAGTGGTATGTATTTTCACATTTTTAGGCATCATTTATTTTGAATAAGATTTAGTCTCTCCCATTCAGATCTTGTATTTGCCGAAGGCTCTCTTCTGTTGTGGTGTATCAGTGAAAGATAATGGCCTCTGTTTCTGACATCCACCTTTCCTTTTGCTTGTGTGAAGTATGTGTAAAATGTAAACTGAATGGAAACTTTGTTTTTCTGTAATAAATTTTTTTTCCATAATTACTCAAATAATGCTTTGGTCATCGGCTTCCTTCAGTGAAAGTATATTTGGAGACATGACTATTTTTCCAAAAGGACTGTAGGAAATTAAATAGAGAAAATAAAGAACTTTGATTATCATTCCAGACACTTTCTATTGTTTTGATTCTGTTAAGTGATACAGCAGTAACTCCTTTTAGCTCCCAAGGCAGTCACTAGATGGTCTTTGTGATGTTTGAGGTAGGACTCTATTTGATTCTGTGTAAGTTCTAAAATCACCATGACTCAAATATGAGAGAAATTTCTTTCTCACATAATGGTAGAAAGGAAATATCATGGGTTAGTTTGAAGGTATTATTCCATGAAGCCTTCAGGAAACTAAACCTCTTCTCATGATCCAAAATTGTAGCTGGAGTTCCAGGCATCATCTATGCATCCTAGGCAGTAGGATAGAAGAAAGAGCATAGAAAAAAAAACAGGGACAAAGAGTGCATGTAGGGACGCCTGGGTGGCTCAGTTGGTTAAGCAGCTGCCTCCGGTTCAGGTCATGATCCCAGCGTTCTGGGATCGAGTCCCACATCGGGCTCCTTGCTTGACAGGGAGCCTGTTTCTCCCTCTGCCTCTGCTGCCACTCTGCCTGCCTGTACTCACTCTCTCTCTCTCTCTCTCTCTCTCTCTTAAAAAAAAAAAAAAAAAAAAAGAGTGCATGTAGGTTCAAGTGAATGACACACCAGGGGCAGGCTTGACATTTGTGGGGCATAATACTCTGCAACAGGCAGAGTGTTTGGGCCAAAGGTGGATGCAAGGGGGAATGAGGTGGTGGTGAAGTCATGGGTTCCAAAGCCTGGTTCAGCTGCTCGCCGCTTGACGATCAATACTGGAGAGACAAGTAGGAAAGCAATGTTTGCTTTATTCAAGAACTGACAACCTGGGAAGATGGCAGTCTAATGTTCCAAAGACCATCTTCCCTGTCCAGGTGAAGCTGAAAGGTTTTAAAGGTGGGGGGGGGGGGCAGGAAAAGGGAGAGGGGCTCTGTGTAGGAGAAGCTGGTGCTCAGACGGATACTCAGATATTGACATAACCCTGGACAGACTTGCTGGCATCATCTTCAGCTATTCTCAAATGTGGTCAGGTCTTATCTTCTGGGAAGTTTAGTCCTTCGCTCCTTAAGGCCAGTGGTCTACACATCTCAAGAAACGTAAGTTAGTTCTGGTATGGGCCGAGGGATTAGGTTAGCAAGCAGGAAGTGCATAAGCTTGAATCAAGTTGAACTCTTGAGACCCGGTTGGGGTGTTCTTACAACAGAAGCTCATGAAATGGATCTTGATGACACCTTTACTCCAGGAAATAGCTTAAAGATAGGTAAGGAGATGGTGGAGATGTGAGAATAGTTAAAAGACAATGAAATAGTTTAGTAGATGAGTGGGAAAGTAAATGAACGAGGAAAAATTCTTTTCTGATCTGAACAATCCAGTGATGAATGAAATGATTTAGAAACATGAATCAATTTAAGTAGTCTGAGATTTCTTTTTTATTATTATTTTGAAAGTCTAATGAAAGCTAAGCAGCTTTTCCAGAAGTGTGCACGCAATAATTTTTGTGCTTTTGGAACAGTTCCTAAATCTTTCTTGGACCTAGAATTTTAGGGGCTTCATTGATTGGTCTTTAAGAATCAGTAGGCTGCTAGTCGTTCTGTTTGGAGTTATGTGGAAGAGACCCTGCAAATAGGGAAAATGGTATGAAGACTGTTAAAGTCATCCAAAGGTGAGACAACAAGAGGTTGGACCATGCTAGTGGTCATGAGAAAGGAAAGGACTGATAGTAAGAGCTAACATTTATTATTATATAGCACACACTTCCCTAGGGTCTTTATGCTGTAATATCATGTCAAATATATAAGGTATGTATTATTTATTCTTCAAGCCAGATGAGGAAGCAGAAGTACAAAATAGACCACAAAAACATGACCCTGGAAACCCACATAGAAGAGCTCCATACAGTCCTCTAGTGAGCCTTAGTGAAGGACCCGGAAGGACTAAATGACTTTCCCCAGGTAACATAATTATTTAGTGGCAGAGTAGGGAATAGGGCTCAGAAGCTTTCTTCCCCTCACTCTGTTTCATGCCCAGTACTGAAATTGTCAAAATTCAGTGCATTCCACACAGATTCCTTTGACGCCTACCCCAGTCTCCGTCCCATCTCTGCAGAGCCTGCCTTGCCCTCCTGGTGTCCCAGAAGCCAGCCTGATAAGCAGCCAGGGTACTCACCTCAGTGGTCAGGCTTTTCTAAACATAGTGCTCCGCTCCTCTTTTCACGCCCAGGGAGCCTCAGAGACCCACGCCCACTCTGTGCTTTAGCCACGACACGGGGTGGCAGCCTTTCCTATCTCACACCCTCCATGGGACGCAGGGAGCCGTGTGTCCCGGGTGTTCCACTCTGCGAACTCCCCTGTGTCCTCTACTTGCCTGATCTCTTCCATTTCAGAAGCCTTAGCCTGGAAACCCAGCCTCCGCTAGCTCGTGCCCCACTCCTTGCAAAACCTTCCCCGAGTTCCCCTGTGGCTTTCCTTACCTTGTGTGGAACACGAGGGTGACTTGGGAGTGCCTCAAAGGGGCCTTGTCTATGAACGGGGCTTTTGCCCCTCTTTTTCCTCCCACATTCCAGCTTCGTCCTTGGAACTCTGTCTCTGTCTGCCATTGGGCAAAAGTTGCAAAGGGTCGCAAAGGTTTGATTTGCGAGTGCCGGTGCATTTCTGAGCAGCCTGCTCTATTTCCCACCTGGGATATTCTCACTTCCAGTTGTTCCCTCTCTCCGCCTTGCTCTCTCTCTGCGCCCTGCATGTTCTCGTCGTGGCCGACTAGTGCTCTCCTGTGAGTTACTGGAAAAGAAATCTCCAAGCGGTTTAGGTTTTGATATATTTCAAACAATAGACAATCCCTACCCTTTAACCCATCAGTCGATTGTGCCCGAAACCGTACAAACAGCTTTTTAAGGAACACTTTCTAAAATGATAATCTCTAAAGAAGTTGCCTCTTGATTTACATATGATGTGAATTTAAAAGGACTCGTTTTGGGATGCCTGGGTCTCTCAGTCGCTTAAAGTTAAGCCAGTTAAGCTGGTTAAACCGCTGCCTTAGGCTCAGGCCAGGATCCCAGCATCCTGGCATCTAGTCCTTGCTCTGCAGGGAGCCTGCTTCTCCCTCTGCCTCTGCCTGCCTCTCTGCCTGCCTGTACTCTCTCTGACAAATACATAAATAAAATCTTAAAAAAAAAATAAAAGGACTTGTTTTAATATATTATACAACATTCATCTTAGTGCTTCGGTCATTGGCTGAGGTCCTTTCTGCAGCTTTAATGCTGTGTCTGACTTGGAAAATGACGAGTTTTCATTTTTATCCTAGATTACATTTATAAATTAATATGTAGTACACAATTAGCAATACATTATCCCCTTGCAATTTGAATTTCATTTTAAGGTGCCTGCAACATAAGGGCTAATTAGCAAAAAGCTTATTTTGGGGGACACCTGGGTGGCTCAGTTGGTTGTGTCTGCCTTCGGCTCAGGTCACCATACCAGCGTCCTGGAATCAAGCCCCACATAGGGCTCCTTGCTCAGCAGAGAGTCTGCTGCTCCCCCATCCCTGCTTGTCCTTGCTTGATCTCTCTTAAAACAAAAACAAAAAACCTTAGTTTTGGTTTATTTTGTAAGAGGATAAATATTTGAAATATTAACTGCTGTGTTGGTATTTTATATATCATAAATTGTGATATATATCAAGGTAGGCAGAAAAATGGCCCCTGAAGATGTCCATCCCTTCATCTCTGAAATTTATGAATATGTTACCTTACATGGCAAAAGAGACTTTACAAATAAGATTAATTTAAAGATCTTAAAATAGGAAGGTTATCCTGGATTATTCAAGCATCCCAGTGTAAACACAAGTCTCCAAAAGAGTGAAGTAGTAGTCAGTAGAGTCAGAGAAGATGTGACAATAAAATAGAGATTAGGGACATGGCAGTGCTTGGAGTAGATCAGGGATCAGAGAATGCAGGAGGTTAGAAACTGGAAAAGGCAAGGAAAAAATTCTCTCCTTAGAGTTTCAGAAGGAATACAGCCCTGCCAGTATCTTGATATTAGCCTCATAAAACGAATTTTTGGATTTTTGATTTCCAGAATTATGCAATAATAAATCTGTGTTGTTTTAAGCCAGGAGGCTTGTGGTAACTTGCTATAGCAGCAATAGGTTACTAATACAATTGTCCTTCAATCACAATAGAACGTGAGTCTGGCATCCATTGTTTTAGGGTAAGTTGATATAATCACTGAAATTAAAATTTTCTTTGAATTTTATGGTATAATCCCAGGGAAAAAGCAAGTTCAAAACCTGAATTTGTTAGGTAAACCTGAATTGACTGAGATGATAATAAATTGAGATTTATAAACAATAATAAATGCAATGAATGTTTGAGATACAAATTAATTTCAGTTATAAAACAGTCATATTCTTATATACCTGAGTTCAAAATTTGACTAAGATTAATGTCTTCTAAAATTACATTTATAGACTTGAAAAGAATACTTGTTTCTTCCTTTGCCTTTGTTCTATACACACAAATCTACCAAAAAAATAACAATATTTCAAGGGTTTTTCATACCCCAAATGGTAGACTAGCCTGTGAATATGTTTCTCCTTATTCCTCAAATACTATTCATCTACTGGGAAGTGTAAAGAAATATTATTTCATATAACAAAGGTAATTAAAAGGGAACTATGCGTGGTCAAGGAATAGCAATATATTTTGGGAGGAAGATGGGCAGTGTATTTAAGAGTAGATCCATGGAACCACTATGGGAGCCTTGACACTGAACTCACGTGACCAGTCTGCAGCTGATGATTTATCCCACAGACAAGCTCAGATGTCCTTGTCATTAGACAAGTACAAAGAATATTGTTTTCATGTTGAAATCCCTCCCTGGAATTTATTAGAAAACTTGTATTCTTGTTTGAAGGAATTCACTTGTATCTGGGGACCGTTATAACAAAGTACCATAGATCAAGAGGTTTAAACAACAGAAATATAATGCCACAGAGTTCTGAAGGCTAGAAGTCTAAGATCAAGGTATCAACAGGGTGTTTGCTTTTGAAGCTTCTTTCCTTGACTTGTAGATGGCCATTTTCTCCATTTCCTCACATGGTCTTTCTTCTGTGTCCAACTTTCCTCTTCTTATAATGACACATATGGGATTAGGGTATATGGGATTAGGATATATGGGATTAGGACCCTCCGTGGTGATCTGATTTTTAACTTATTTGCCACTTTAAAGACCCTATCTCCAAATGTGGTCACATCCTGTAGTACCAGGGAGTTAGGACCTCAACATATGGATTTTTGAAGGACATAATTCAGCCCATGATACCACAGATCTCAAGTCAAAAGCAAGAACAGGAAATGCTGATACACGGAGTTCACTTCTTATGTGTCTTGTTACCAAATTTTTATATCAGGAATAAAAATGTTTTACATGTTACTGAAATATATAATTTTGTCATAATGTATCAGTATAAAATAATAACACAACACGTACATTTATTATTATGTTATTTTTTAAAAAGATTTCTTATTTATTTGACACAAAGGAAACAACAGAAGTAAGCAGAGAGGTAAATAGAGAGAGACGGGGAAGCAGCTCCCTGCTGAGCAGAGAGCCCAGTGCTGGGCTCAAACCCAGGACCCTGAGATCATGACCTGGGCCGAAGGCAGAGGCTTTAACCCATTGAGCCACCCAGGTGCCCTTATGTTATTTTTTTGTTATAGAAAATCTCTGATTTTAGTATGATCTTATCACAGAAAAATCATTAACTTTATTGTGATTTTCATCATTTGAAAAATATGTAAATAATTTTAATGAAAAATATAAAACATAATTTTGGAAATTCCTGAGAATTTCTGCCAATGCTGATTAATCTTTCCTGAGTACTAAATATTAATATTTGTCAAAAATGTGACAATACTACAATTGAGGGCAAGATTCTGGAAGAGCTGATAGATAAGTTTATATAAAGGATTGTTGCTCTCTCATACTTGCTAAGAATGCTGAAACCCCTGAGTCCTGAGGGATAAAACTTAGAGAGTTATTCTCTAAAGAAATGAAAAAAAAAAAAAAAAAAAAAAAGAAAGAAAGAAAGAAAAAGAAAACTGCCTGAGGAGAACTAGCATGGTTAGTGTGAGTTGATGCCCCAGAATTAAGCTTCCTTTCTTTTGGGCTCATCTGAGTTATGTATAGCTCCGTCCCTGCTCAGCATGGAAAGAAGCCTGCTGTCAGTTAACTTCATCTACATAGACTGATCCCATCAGACTCTCTTGCTTTTGTTTTTCCTCCTTCTTCCTTTAATAATATATTTAAGCAGAATTTAAGTTAATGGTGGCAGATGCTATTATAAATGCTAAATGTGAGTGAAAAGCCAAAGATCTACAGATCTGAGGAAAATTTGAAAAAGGAAAGACCAGAGTTCAAAGAGAGAGAGAGAGAGAGAAAGAATATGGATGAAAAAGACATGTTAGAGAAGAAAAGATAAAATCTAATCTCAGAGATCCTTAAGAAAAAAAAATGCATATATAAAACAAGAACCCGATGTAGGAATAGAGAAAAGAAAAATCTCTTGGACTTTAAAACTGCCAAAATGCAAATAAAATGTAAAAGAAGAGTGATATGTCAAAGTCAGGAAAATGTCTAGAATATTAGAGACAAATTTAGAAATAAAAAAATGAGTCATAAATAATATATGAAGTTTTGCATCTGACAAGTAGAAGTTTCAGGAAGAAAAAAAAATAGAAAAGGGATGGGAGAAAATATTCAAAGAAATATCAGAAAAGTCTTTTTTACCTTCCCTACATTATACTTCATGTGGGATCTGACCATGAGCCTCATCGAATCATCAGTAAATGCACATTGGCTACCACGGAAACGATCCCAGAATGTCTGGTTTGTTGAGTTTGTCAATTTAGGACTACATGCTTTTGTGACGGCACCAGTTTTTCCCTAATAGTGAGTTACAGATATAGCAAATGTACTCTTAACAATGTTTCTATACATTTTAGTTATGTTTATATTTAACTTCCGGTGGGGGGTGGGGCAGGGGGATAAATCCCAAATGTTTTGCTTTCTAGCATCTCTATAAAAATTAAAGTGAATTTATCCAGTCTAACAAGCAAAGTTACATCTTTTCTTCTGTTAGTTTTAATGTAAAAAACCTGATAGATTACTTTTAATATATAGTAGTATTAGTGTATAATTAATAGCTGTATATAATATATAAAGAATATATAGTTATATTAATAGAAGTATATTAATACTATCACACACACACATACACACACGGTTTCTGGGTTTTAGAAACAGAAACTATTCTACAGGGTAACTTAAAGATAAAAACTAAGAATTCTACAATAATACCTAAGAATTCTTGAGAATCCTTGGAGGTGTAGATTTTAGTTGATCTAGATTTCAGAAAAACATACTGTTATTATTTATTTGCCTCTTGTTTGGTATTCCAAACTCAAATGATATCCTCTCTGCTTAACTGATAAGAGATGCACCTGAAAGAGACAGGGAAAGACACATTTAAAAGCATTTCCTTTTTCACAAGGTCTGTTTTATGACTTTCTCTCCCTGACTCTCAGAAGGAAAATATTTCCTTGGTCCTTCTCTTTTGCTCTATGTAATTGCAAGTTTCTTGCAAGACGCGTCTCCTTTCATACTTCAACTTTTCTCATTTTTTTCCCTCCTCTCAATTGTGCTCTTCCTTTCTCTCTTCTTTGGAAACTCGCCCTGGTTTCATAATTTTGCTTCTTTCTCCTTTGCACTTCTGTTCTCTATAGAGTTGTGGGTTCATTCACTTGGGCAGCTTGATCGACTTCTTGCTTTCCCCATGGTAACCTCATTTGTTCCAAAAGTCACACAGATCTCCCAAGATTTCTCTTTGTCTCTTAGATTTTCTTTTCATTAGGGCTTAGGCACACAGGTGACACTTTGAATGAAATATTTTGTAACTTACATTTTATTTATCATTTTGGTTAGAAAACATGGAGTATTTTGAGCTGGAAGTGGCCATTGCCTGTAAGGTTAGATTTTACTACTAGGGCAAAATGATTATGTCATTCTCTTTTTTTTTCCCCCATGGAATTCCCTTTTAGTATAAAATGTATCATATGTACAAAAATGTATAGAATACATTGTTATATATGTAAAAGAATATGAATAAGATAAGCATATTTCTTATAAGATCTTTAAATTTATACTATTATTCTTTTTTTTTAAATTTTTTATTTTTTATAAACATATTTTTATCCCCAGGGGTACAGGTCTGTGAATCACCAGGTTTACACACTATTATTCTTAATGTTTACTCCAGAGATGTTTTCCACTTACCTCGATGCTTACACACTTTATTCTCACACATACACTTTCATCATATTCTTGTAGACTTGAGAAGAGACGAATGACCTAAATGTTTGGAGCAGTAGACATCTTTAAAAAAAAAAAAAAAAGAAAAGTTATCATTGAAAAATGAGTTTAAAATTATGTGCAAGTAGTAAAGTTAAGACTAATGGACTAGAATTGAGAAAATTTCCATTTTAAGGTCTTAGCTCTTGTTAAGCAGCTGTTTAGATGAATGGATGTTGGCCTGAAAATATATTTTAAAGTAAAGTAAAGGCACATGAAATAAGTCAAGCAGAGAGAGTCAATTATCATATGGTTTCACTTATTTGTGGAGCATAACAAATAGC